>NC_092875.1:6630474-6830962 GCF_028372415.1 Notamacropus eugenii | reverse complement strand
AGAAGGGTGACAAAGTGTCCATTGAAATTACAACCTTCACCATTAAGATGACATAACATAGTATATGTCCACAAAATATTATGATAAGAAAAGTTCCATTATTCCAGACAATGTCTTGGGTTAAGGCTCCTTATTGTTAATGGACACAAACAGAGGAATGCTTTTTGCTTCTTCTGGCTTTATAGTTGTTGACACAGGAAGAGGCATTCTATGCCTCTTGCAAAGAGAACAAAGAAGGGCATGTCGACCAGGCCAAGGTTCATCTTCTAGTTGACTATTTCAGGCTTTGAACCCTATTGGGGTTCAAATAATCTTAATTGATCATCAACATTTATTTGCAATAGTTCTGAGTCCTGTTAATACTGTTGATTTTTATAAAGTTTATAAACGATGTTGAAAAAACATATATTCTTTAGGAGTCCAACTGAGAAAATGTTATCAAATTTTAGTTCTCATTTACAAGACATTTTTTCCATTTTCTATTTTTCATTTCTTCATCTTTCTCTTGGTGTTATCTAATTCTGAGAAAGGGATCTTAAAGTCTCCTACTTTTATTAAGTCACTAGTTTTGAAATTCTATTAAGTTTTGCTTTACAGATTTCCATATTTAGACTTTTGTATTGTACAAAGTTAATGCTGACATTTGATTGTAGCCTCTGATTCCTTTTAGCCAAACTTAATTTGTTTTTCTCTGATTGTATTGTGATTATCTTTCTTTCACCTGAGAGCATGATTGAATCTTCTGCTTTCTAGACTCACTGCATACATGGTAAAGCATATCCTAGCTTTTTATAGTGTATTCATTTCTTTTTTAGTCATGCTTAGCTTTATTAATAGATGCTCAGTGTGCTTAGCATAATGCCTGGTACATAGGAGGCACTTCTTAAGTGTTTATTGATTAATTACTGATTGATTGATATGCTTTTTTAAATCAGTGTCTTGGAGCTTTTTCTTTTGTTAATCAAGCATCACTCCATATCATATCACTGAATATTTTAATTCATTGAAATTTAAAATTGTAAGAATTGAATGTATATTTTCCATTATTATTGTATTTAATATTTTTCTGAATTATGGGTTTTTTTGTTCTCCTTAAGCTTTTGAAACAATACTTTGCCTCACAATCATTATTCCATTATCTACATTCAGGAGACATTAGTCTCCAGACACTCTTCTCACTCTCCATGGTTTTCCTTCTACCATTAAATGTTCCCCAATTTTTAGAGTTTTCCCGCATGATTGCTTATTCTTTCTTCCTTGTACTAAGTTATCCAATTTTTCCAATCCTTTTTTTCCTCTTTCTTTGTTCCCTCTCAGTTATGTACTTAATTCAAAATACCCCTGATCACTTTCCATCCTCCTTTTGTTCAGCTGCATATTCTTGGTTAGCTGTGCCCACCTCCATGTTTCTCTCACTATTTTAAGTTCTTCTGTGTATCAAGAAGTGACTGACACATCTAATCTTCGTTCTTTGTGACTCCTAGTTTTATCATTATCTCGGTCTGAATTCTGAAATCTTTCAAAGTTGCTTTTTTCTACAATATTTTAATTACTCTATAGATTGTTCTCTATCTGTTCTTCACTTTGCTGCCCTTCAGTGCATAAATGTGTTCACGCTTTCCTCCAATTGTCGATCCCCTCATTCTTAGAGCATAATGAGACTTCATTCCATTCACATGCCACCATTTATCTAGAGATTTTCCAATGAAAGGACAATTGTCATATGTTTTCTCATACTCAGTAGACAGTCAGGTACACAGGCAGCACCTTCTGAATAGTCAGGTTCAATTAATTGCCAAGATGTTTGTGAACAGGGATTACCTGATTAAACCTCTCAAGGGTGTGATTTAACTGCCTGAATTATTGTGTCGTTCTTGTGTTTGTCCTTCATTTTTGAAGAGGACTTTGACGTCAGAGAAATGATGATATGACTTGCCCTTGACTTTGTTTCCAGTGAGGGAGAGCTGTGTAAGGGCAACAGCCTCACTTTCTTGTACTGAGTCATCTGGATCCAGTGACCAGATATTCACCAAGATGACTGTAGATGACCCAGGATGTAATGGGAGACCTTGGATTCTTTGGCCTTGGGTCTGTTCAGGTACCCAGGGTGAGATTAAGCCCATATAGACAATGGACCTGTTTAAGAAATAGTCAGGGAGTGGCACCTTTAAAAAAAACCAATAAGGAAATCAAGCAGGAAGGGAAGGGAAACAGTTACAACTAATAATCACGAGTTAGCCTAGAGGGGTCGAGGAAATAGCACTTAAGTGGAGTTTGGGCAGGAAGCCAGTCTATGGGCTTCAGAGTGCAGTAGCATTAAAGTTTAAGGTCATCAGGGGAAAGGACAGCAGAGGAGAGGACAGGATAGGGCAGGACAGGAGAGTCTAGATTATCCACATTACCAACATTAATTGATGATGCTTTTACATAAATACTTTCTATCAACTTAAGGAAAAAATCTATTTTATGAGTATCCTTTTTTTTTTAATAGAAATGAGTGTTGTATTTTATCAAAAGCTTTTCCCACACATATGGATACAATCTCATGATTATAAAAAGAACCATAAGCCACAACACACAAAGCCTCAAGTTTTAGGCACAAGAACTGTGGGACAGAGCTCCCTGTGCCACAGAAGCAGAGATCTACTTTAAAATCCAGGAAAAGGGTTATTATCATGAGTAAGAAGCAAAGCAGAAAAGAAAAGACCTAGAATCTTTCTATGGGCACAAGGACCAAAATACAAATATCAAAAAGGTTAGCATTGGACTGTACTGCCATCTGCAACTTCAGAAGGGAATAGGAACTGATCGGAAGCACAAAGAACTTTCTTGGAAAAGATCTGGAAGCACTTTGAAACCCAAATGAGAAAAATAGAAGATAAACTGGCCAATGATTTTAAAAATATGAAAAAAGAATTTACTGAAGAGAACAACTTCTTAAAAAGGAAAATTGAACAGATGAAAAAAGAGGTATAAAACCTAACTACTGAAAATAACTCCTTTAAAGGAACAATTGGACAGAAGGAAAATGAGATGCAAAAGTTAATTGAAGAAAACAATCTCATAAAAAGTATAATGGGGCAAGTAGAAGCAAAGGAATCTCTGAGACATGAAGAATTAGTCAAATATAATCTGAAGAGTGAAAAGATAGAAGAAAATGTCAAATATGTAATTGGAAAAACAACTGACCTGGAAAAAATCCAGGACAGAAAAATCTAAGGATTATACCAGAAAACCATGATGAAAAAAAGAGCCTGGGCAATATTATCCAAGAAATCAGCAAGGAAAATTGCCCAGAAGTGCTAGACCCAGAGAGCAAAATGGGCACAGAAAGAATCCAGCATTCACCTCCTGAAAGGGACCCGAAACTTAAAAACAACAAGGAATATCGTTGTCAGCCAGAACTACCACATAAAGGAGAAAATACTGCAGGCAGCCAGAAAGAAACAATTCAAATACTGAGGAACTACAGTCAGGATCACACAGGACCTTGTAGTTTCTATATTAAAAGGTCAAAGGAATTAGAAAGTAATATATTGTAAGGCAAAGGAGCTGGGACCACAACCAAGAATCAAGTACCCAGCAAAGTTGAGCATAATATTTCAGTCAAGGAGATGGACATTCAGTGAAGTAAGAGATTTCCATACCTTCCTGATGAACAGGGCAGAACTCAATAGAAAATGAGATCTTCAAACGCAGTTCTCAAGAGAGGCATAAAAAGGTATATAGGGGGGGAAAAAAAAGCTTGTTATTCAGTATGGGCAAACTGTTTACATTCCTACAAGGGAAGATGATACTTGTCAATCTTGAGAATTGTACGTTTATTATGAAATGTAAAAGGGATAAATACAGACAGTGGGAGCGGGTTTAAATTCAATGATGTGATGACAACAAATGTGATTCAAGGGTGTGAAAAGACTGTAATGGGAGATGTGAAAAGGAGGAGGCAGAAAAAAATAAATTTCATCACAGGAAGAGGCACAAGAATATATTACATTAGAGGGAAAGAGGGGAGGGAGATGAGTATTATTTCAGATATACTCTCACTGATTGCATTCAAGGAGGGTAAAACAAAGTACAAAGACAAAGATCTGGGAATGGAGTGAGAGGTGGGGAGTGGGAGTGTAGGGGGCCTTTTCTAGGGGTTCTGGTTTCAACCTTCTTTTCTGTTCAGAGACCTTTCCTCATCCTCTCAACACTTCCCTCCAACTCTACCTACCTAGAATGTCTCTGTGTTGTCTTTTTTCACTCAGGGGCATCTGGGTTCCTCTAATAGAAGGGAAGGAGCCCTGAGAACAGATTGCTGCAATTTGTTCCTGTGCCCCCTGCACCTGGCATAGTGCCTGGCACATGGTGAGTTCTGAGCAGTGGCTCATAGTTGGATTTGTCTGAACAGGTGAGGATGTTGTTTTAGCAGCTGAGGATGTTGTTCACACTCTGGAGACTAAGAGAGTTCTGAAATGCCCCCTAATATGGTGGAACATTGTGAGGGGCAGCTCTGCATCTGCCCTCTGCTCAGGGGGAGGGGCTGGGAAGGTAGCATCACCTGAGCCCTCCCCTCCCCACCAGGTCACAGGGCAGGAGACCAAGAGCTCAGGGGCCAAGAGCCCCAGGGGTTATTTCCAGCCTAATTCAATCCCAAACTCATTCCAATGTCTCCCTCTGGTGGCCAAAGGGAAATGGCAGCCCCAAGGATTGTCAGGAGGAAGGTCCTTTATTTTGTTGGCTTTCCTATTGGAATGGAAAGTCCTTGAAAACAAGAATAGTGTTTCCTTTTGCTTGAATTTATATTACTAGTAATTAGCATAGTCGAGGGAGGAAAAGAACTCTCATGTTCACCATTGTTTAGAGACACTGTTCATACAGTAAAAATGGGATCAGAATCTCATTTTCCAGATTCATGGAATAGATTCACATCAGAATATGAAGTGTTCCCTAGTTCAAAAAATTGTCATAATATTTGAACAGCCATTTTTCAGAGGAAGAAACCCAAATGATCATTAATCATATAAATGTAAGCTTCAGTTGTATAAAACAAAAAATTTTAAACAAAGCTACTGCTCCCTGGGAAGATGGCAGAATAGGTCAGAAAATCCCAGCCTCTCTAGATGTACTCAAGAAGTGAGATAATAATTGTAAGCTCAGAGGGAACACAGAGAACCAAAAATAAATAAAAATAGGCTAAGAAATGTGGTCCTCCTGGGACAATCAGAGAAGACATGAAGAAATATCCCAGAAGAAAGTTCATCCCTGAGGTGATGTCTGATTAAACAACCAGCAGCAAGACCTGGCATTAGCTGGGTTGGGAGAATGCCTCAGCCCCAGCCACAGGAACTTTTCCCCCTGGAACACTTAGGGGAGTAGAGTGTCTGTTTCAGAGAAGAAGGAGGGAACATCTGTTGACAAGGAATGCCACACCATGCTGTGATTGGAGACATGTCTGGTTATAAGGAATCAACAGATGCTGTGAGTGCAAAAGCAGCAGGGCAGGGACTCAATTACCTCTGGGCACTTACAGGAGTCAGCAGGTCTTGGTTTTGGCTCCAGGAGAGAGGGGAAAACTGAAGGAGGAGCTGAGACCATAGGCACCATCCCCAATCCCCCAGGACTAGAGCTGATTACAAAAACATAGCTGGTACAGACTAAAAAACAAAGGAGAACATTCTACTATGGAGAATTACTATGGGGAAAGAAAAGACTGTGGTTCATCTACTGAAGGAAATAAAAATCTTTCTATCCCCATGTCAAATGGCCACCTGCCCAAATAGAATTCAAAGCAGAACTTTAAAAAAAACTTGAAAATTCAAAAGAGAGAGACTGAGATAAACTAAAATAAATCAAAGAAACCAAGAATGCTCTAAGAAAAACAAGATTATGTAAAGAAAGCCAACCAATTAGAAAAGGAGGTGCAGAATATTAAAGAACAAAATGAGTCTTTGAAAATTACAAGTGAATCAGGAGAAGCTAATAAAATTATGATACACATATAATCAAACAAAATATAAAGAATGAAAAAATGGAAGAGAATGAGAAACATTTCACAAGAAAAGCAATGCATCTGGAGAGCAGACCAAGGAGAGAAAACGTAAGAATAACTGGACTGCATGAAAGCTATGACATCAAGATGAATCTTGATACTAATATAAAAATAATAAAGGAAAATTTCCCTGAGTCATTGGAACAAGAGGGGAAAGTAGAAATAAAAAAAAAGTCTACCAATCACCACCATGGAAAACCCATAAAAATATTATAGTAAAATTCTGAAACCACAGCTCAAGTATGAAATATTATGAGCAACAATT
Source organism: Notamacropus eugenii (assembly GCF_028372415.1). Classification (NCBI taxonomy): domain Eukaryota; kingdom Metazoa; phylum Chordata; class Mammalia; order Diprotodontia; family Macropodidae; genus Notamacropus; species Notamacropus eugenii. The sequence goes on along the minus strand of NC_092875.1, from coordinate 6,824,660 downwards.
AAACAAAAATTTCAGTAATTTTGCCACAATTATAATCACATGAGACCTAGCGGTGGTGTCAGTAAAAGACCACAGGACTTGGAGCCCAATATATATTGAAGAGAAAATGAACTGAGATTGTAGCTGAAAATATCATACCCAGCAATGCCGAGTACAATCCTCAGGGAAAGAAAAAATGGACATTTAATGAAATGTCAGACTTTCCAGACTTTGTTAAAAAAGAAAACAGACCTGAATTTAAGAGAAGATTTGCCATACAAGAGCCAAGAGAGATACAAGATACATACCAAACACTAATTACAAGGAACTTAATAAGGACAGACAGCTCATCTTTTATGCACATAAAGTGTATGTCTAAGATTGTCATTAGTAATTGGGTAGATAGATGGAAAGATTGGTGGTAGATGTGAGCATGATATGAGTTCAAAAAGTAAACCCTTGAGGAACACCTAAAAAGAATAATTATCTTATACAAAAGAAGTTCAAAAGGAAGATCCAACACAGAAGCATTAGATGGGGGAGGAAAGCTGGTAGTCCTGGAAACCTAGTTTCATTGGGAATGGGTTCAAGAGGGAACAATACATATAATATTTATCTGAAAGTGTATAAAAGTCTTCTAAATCCAGAAAGAAACGAAATGCTAAAGGGATGGAGGGATCCCTTTCTCATATTTTTCTTTTTCTTTTGTCATTGTGAACATAGTTATCACTCTTCCATGCCCAAGAGTAATAATCAGCCTCATCCTCAGTCATGAGCCTGAGTCCCTGAGTCCCTCCCTCTTTCTGCAAATGGAATTCGAGAATCGGGCAGGGATCCCCAAGGACTAGTCTCTAGAATCCTAAGTCAACAGGAGAGACCTTCAAAACTGCTGCTGATACCAGGATACAAAGCAGTTCTCAGTACTATCCTCAATAGAGTATATACTGGCTGAATTCTAAGACCCAGAGGTGGGTAAGGGAATACATAGAAAGCCATAGAACCTGGAAGGAAGGGAAAGAGGAGGCAGAGTGGTCTATTTCCCAAGAAGATCCCGACCCTCCAAATGCAGCAATGTCCACTTGGGGTCCCTGAAGGGGGCTGAACTGGTGCTGTGGAACACTCAGAGCCCGGTGAAATAGCAGACATCTAGGTCACCCACTGCATCTCATGACATTGACAATCATCCTGACTTTTGTCCTTTCACTGGAAGAGAGTGAGAAAACTCTGCGCACCTGTGCCGAACTTAAATCCTGTTTTCCTGCAAGTCAAGACATCACCCATGATGGCACTGAGCCTCTAAGAAACGAGGACAGCATCTGTAGTGGTAATTCAAATGGGAAGGTCTTTCCTATTCATTAATAGGCTCATGTGTCCTGCATAAATCACATGGAAGTTTAAGTCACAAATGGTGAGAAGAGCTTCCTGAACTGGTAGAACAGGAAGGGTGGAGCAGAGCTGGGAGCAAGTTGGTGAGAGCAGTTAGAGAAGAAGAGAGAGGACACAGGCAGGTACAGATAGTCTTCTGAGCATTTTCTTGAGGGAAGGTTGTGGTGGAGGGTGTGTGTGTGTCAGGGCTTGGGAATGACTTTGTTCTCTGCACTGCCAATGTGTACTGACTTCTTGGTTCCTGTGATGGATTTGGCTTCCTGGTATTGGAATAAATGTTTTTCTTTTTTCTTCTATGTGGAGAGTCTGTTATACTTTGTGATTCAGAACTTCACCATCATGTTCATAGTCACCACCAGTGCTGTGAATATTGCCTTGGCGATAAAGAATTTCCCAAGGGCATCGTATCCCTTCCAATCAAAAGGAAGAGATTGGTTTACTTTTGTTACTGTAGGTTCACCATCTGGCACTTAGGAGAAGTCCTTAAAAATGGTTATTATTTGTTGTCCTTACTCTTTAGAACATTTTTGTAGCTTAAGAGTCAGGCAATTTGTATTCATCAAGAGGAGCTTACTCTCTGCTTAGTTTTCTAGATTCTTAACTCTCAATGGACTATTTTGTGTTCCAGCATTTTCAGGCCAAAGGTGTTTGATGGGGACAGAGAAAACAGAAGCCAAAGAATCTTTGAGGAGATCAGCCTTCTATTTTTCTGAGGGACCTCACTCCCACCCCACCCATCCCCCATCAGGACACATCCTCTGCCTTCAGTGTTCTCATTCTTTCGGCCAAAAGTGACAGAAACCATGCCCTCTCCATTGTCAGGAACATTCCTCATTAGTCTCAGCTGTGTAGGATTCCTGTGTCAGTGAAACTGTCCTGTAGAACTGACCTTTCCTTCTATGTCTTTCCTGTGGCTAGGGAATTTCCCAGACACTCTTGTAGAGATTCAGGGAATGATCTTGAACTACGTAGCTTCATGAGGGAAGGGGTTGTTTTGAGGATTCTCTAACCTTTTGGGGGGAATTTTTATTTTCTTTCACTGAATTCTACTATTGAGGACTTATATTCTTTCCTCCTACCATTTAGATTAACTGAAACATGTCTTCCATTAATATAAGCCTCGTCTGACTAAAATATGATGCATGGAATCATAGTTTTAAGAGAGTACTATTTGACATCCCTCAGCTAAGAGGCCAAGAAAGATTTTCAGCTTCCCAAAGACATTTCACTATTTGTGGAAAAGATTCCACTACCTAACCATATGAATAAGGATTTCCTTAACCTAGATTCTTGGTTGTCTTTGGGTTACGTCACCTGTTTTTCCCCTATTAATCTAATGCAACGTCTTTAAAATGAAAGCTTTCAGTTCTGTGAAGGTAGGATCCTGCAAATTCAATGTTTAAATCTGTAATTTTCTCCAGGGAGTTTGTGGAACTCAGGACAGGCTGACTCTTTGGGAATCCATCTGTTAATCAGTAACCTTGACCAAGCACCTACTACAGGTACTGGAGATACTCAGATGGGTCTCTCTTTAAATCCCTGCCTAAGAGCAACCCTGTTTCTCCAGCCCCAGCGTCCCTTATTCTACCCTTGGTAATCCCAGACTTCTTTAGTGAGGCTCAAACTTGAGATCACCAAGTTCAGTACAGACCAGAGCTTCATTCACAGAATGTCTCATACAGTAATTAGTCATCATTTATTAAATTCTAATTTTTAAGGAATTATTTTCTTCAGCAAGCTTTTGTACTTCCTTTCCAATTTTGTCAGTCCTATGGTTTTTTTCAGAATTCTTTTGCTCTGCACATTTTTGTGTATCTTATGCCATGAAATGGACTCTTTTACTGACAACTTTCTGCTACTACTCTCATTTATTTCCCCAATATTTCTTCTAATTCTCTAACTTATTAAATCCATTCTAAGCTCTTCTAGGAATTCCTGTTGGACCTGAGATCAAATTAGATTTTTCCTTGAATCCTTGCATATTGCCATTTTTATGCTATTGTTCTCACCTAAGTTGATGCCTTGACCCTTCATATTACAAGGATCTCTTTTTGTACTCAAGGTTTTTTGGTTGTTTGTTCATATTTTCTGTCTTTTTTGGGACATGGTGTTTTAAAGTGAGAGTTGGGCTCTGGTTGTGCACTGCCCTAAGCTTTTAGTGTTGGGGCTTTGGGTCTTGCTGCTGTCCTTCCCTGGCAATCTGGGCTAAGCTGCCTGCTGTCTCTGGAGGGCAGATTTCCCTGGTGGTTTGGCAATGGGATGTCCCTGTGGCTCTGACCTGGGACTGGGCTTCGCTATTTACCTGCAAGGGTTGCAATGGAAACATAGGCTTATTTGGCCAGTCCCACTTCACTCCTGGTGATCACTGGGGTCAAGGCCTCCCTGGTGGCTTCTGGTAAGGGTAGGCTCATTGGGGTGTGGCCTTGTGAGCTGCACAGATTGCTGCCTTTACTGGGAGACTGCTGAATTGCGGGAGGGTGGATTGCCCCAGACTTGCAGCCATACTGCAGGCCTCCTGCTGTGGACACTGCTGGTTCTGCTCTTAGACCCTCTTCTCCTACCAGCCCAGTGTGATAAACTTTTTCTGCCTGGCTGCTAAGCTGCTTCCCTGCTCCCAGATCAGACTGAGTCAGTTTTTTTACTTCTTTTGGAGGGAACTTGGGGAGGACTTCAGAGGGTTCCTCTTCTCCATCCTGGCACCAAAACAGCCTCCAAAGCTTGGAAGAGGCCGAAAGAGCCTTTCAGGGGGGGCAGCACAACTCAAAGCATGAGAGGGGAGCATGTGGAGACAGGGAAAGAGGGAGCAGGTGAGTGTCTGAGGAACGGGAGACTTAGAGGGAGAGGATCATTGGGCGAGGGTTTCCCAGGGAGAAGAGCAGGGAGGGAGAAGGGGAGGAAGGGGCCAGAAAGTGAAGTCGTTTCTGTCCTGTGCTCACCAAGCACCTCTCTGGAGCCTAGAGGGGAGGGCACAGGGGGAGAAGGCCTGGCAGGGTTTTTGTCTCACTTCCCCCTCAGTCTGTGTCACTGTGTACAGTAGAACTACTATCCCACACTAGACAGTAATAATCAGCCTCATCCTCAGCCTGCAGCCCAGAGATGCTCAGGGTGGCTGTGTTCCCTGACTTGGCACCAGAGAATCTGTCAGGGATCCCCGAGGGCCTTCTGTTAACATAATATATCACCAGCTTAGGGGCCTGACCAGGTTTCTGCTGGAACCAGTTTACATAGTTGCCAAAAGTTCCATCCCCAGCACAGGAGATGGAGGCTGTCTCTCCCAGGCTTTTGGACACTGACAGAGGCTGAGTCAGCACTAAGGAGGCCCCAGAACCTGCAAGGGAAGGAAAGAAGAGATTGGTCACAGGCAGGGGTCTCTTTCCCTCAAGGGGATACTGACCCCTGAAGCAGCTTGAGGATGAGCTCAAGTCAGTAGTATGCCTGACCTCAGACACTGTGGGGCCTGAGTCACAGGGAGGAGTCCCTGGGCAACCTCACCTGTGTAGACGGTCAGGAGGGAGAACAGCAGAGAAATCCAAGCCATGGTTAAGAGCCTCTGTGTCCTAAGGATCCCCAGATGGGGCTGGGCTCCCCCAGGGCTCTCTTAAGACCAGCCCAGGCCCTGCTGGGAGGAGGTCCCCACATGCAAATCTGCTCCTGCTCTGGCCACCTGAAAGAGGGGCCTCAGGTGGTGACTGACTGAATCTGTGGGTCCCTGAGGCAGAGGGGGCAGGTCCTTTCTCTGGCAGGGGAGGGTAATAAAAGCCCCTGAGGTAATTTCCTCCTCTGAGATTCTGGGATTCTTGGAGTCAGGTTCCTTCCTCCCCAGGGCTATGTATGATGCTGCAGGACCTTATCACTGTAACTGAACTGCTTTGTCCTCTAACGCCTTCCCTGTGCCCTGGGGCATTCTCCCCATGGACAATCCCTCCCTCCCCTATGCTGCCCCCTCCCCCATTGGTAAGTTCCCCCAGGCCCTGCTTGGGGACAAGCCAGACTTCCTCCCCTCCAGCTGTGTCTGGGACTCTGGAGGATTCAGGAGCACAGGGAATGGGGCCTTCTCTCCCCCATCACTGTGGGCTCCTTTCATCAGGTGTTTTCCAATTAGGATGTGAGCTCCATCAAGGCAGGGACTCTATTTATCTGCACTGGAGTCCCCAGCCCTAAGCACAGGGCCTGACACATGAAGGGATTAAGAAATACCTGTTGCCTTGCCTGGCCTCTAATCCAGAGCTTCCTCATGACCATCCAAAGGAAGAGCTATAACAGTGAGTGGACCCAGCTTCTGCCCCCACATCCCTGGGGCTTCTGCTGCTCGGGCCTCCCAAGAGGAGGAAGGAAGTCAGGCACATCCTCACTCTGGGGTCCACTTCTCCATTGATAAAAGGACAGGGATTGGACTGAAGTGTCTCTAACTTCCCTAACAGCTCTGGCCTTAAATGATCAAGCCCAAAAGTCCTGTTTTCATCTGGAATTCACCACAGACTCCAAACACTGAGGCCCTTAGGGAGCCAAAATTAAAGGCCTAAGGTATTTGGGAAGTGTCTCCTAAAAAGGTGGGGCATTGGGAGGGGTAGCTCTGCATCTGCCCCCAACTCAAGAGGAGAGACTGGGACCGCAGAGCCAGGTGCACCTCCCCAGGACACAGGGCAGGAGACCAGGAGCTCAGGGGCCAAGAACCCCAGGGGGCATTGACAGCTCAACTCAGAGCTTCCAAGGACCACACAGCTGGGGCTGGTACCCACAGGCTCTCTTATCCTTCACGGGCCACAGGCATGCAAAACGTCCCCTACCTCAATCTCTCCTGAGTGCCTGTGGGCTGGTCTTTGGCTTCCACCAGAGCAGAGGCTGAAGGGACTCTGGGGCATAAACTCCTGGCTCAGTTGGGAAAAACTGCATCTTATCCAACAGTGCCCTCTACAGGCAGAGGCCGGTAAGTACAGCTTCTTCAGGGAAGTACATTCCTGTTATTTTCAAAGTCCTATGGGAGTGTAACACCAGGTAATATTACCCTGGAAAAAAAAAATAACAGCATAGGAAAATCCAGCAGCCTGGGTTTTCAAGGCTGAGACAGCTTGAGATTCCTGGAGGACTTCAAATGAGCTAGGATTTCACCTCCTAGAACACTGTGAAGAATCTTAACACCTTTTTGACAAAGATATTGGGAACCAATGAGCCTGGTGAATGACTCAAAAAGACTCTCAGGGCTAAAAAACAACCAACACTGGAGTCCAGTGGTAAGGACGAAGTTGAATGAATTTTCAGGAGATCTCATTGATGTGGTTTGTGGTTCCAGTTAGACAATACAGATTAGGATTATCAGAGGAGAGGGGACAGAAGCTTGTGTGTTAGTGGAGTAAAAACAGTGGAAAGTGCAAATGTCTTTAGAATCCAGAGTTCCCAGTCCCTGAGAACATTGTTGTGGTGGAGGAAATGATGAATTTGTAGACTTGGAAAAAATACGGACAAACTAAGATTTATGAAAGAAGATGTTATTCATCCTCAGAGAAACAGAGGGTAAATAAGTACAGTATAGTCTTACATAGATGCACTTGAATGGAAACGTGTATACATGAGTATAATTACAGATATCTGAGTATATGTATGTGTAAGTATATGTCTGTGCACAGGTGCCTGCCTTTATGTGTATTTGTATATCTTTCTGTGTATGTGGTAGTATGTGTCTATGTAAGCATATATGTATGTATGTTTATGTATATGTACATATATACTTGTCTGCATTTAATTATGCCTTCTGGGGTGGGAGGGTGAAAAGAACAAATTAAAAAGCTCACAGCTGAGAACACAAGAAAAATTACAAGGGAAGAAAGAAAAGATGGACAGCTCTCAGTGCAGTGCATAGCATTTATTATACAGGCTTTCCTGAAATGGAAATTCCTTGCTGCATATTTCGAATCCTCTTCCACATTCTGCTGTGCGCATTACAATTATTTTTACTTTCCTCATTTTTTATTGTTTTCACTTTGGCTTTTAAGTTTGTTTCTTTTTCTTTGCTTAGTTTCTATTTTAAAAAATTAGAAACATTAAGTTGCTATTCTCTCATTGAGACCTCCTTCAATCAGCTGCTTCCATGTCTGTGTCTATCTGATATTTTGCCCTTTTTGTCTGAAAGAACTCTTTTTGGGAGATATTTATAAGCATCATATCATTTTTTATTCACAACTATCATGAGAGGTAAATGTATGTGTTGGGGATAGGATCTGAACCTGGATCTTCCTGGATCCAGGCCCATTACTTTATCCACTACATCACCTAAGTACAATGTGACATTCACAGAGCCCACCTCAGCCCTGAATACCCTGGCACAATACTGAATGGCGCAATACCACAGACTCTTCACATGGAAGGCAGAACCAAAGTATTTATTCAGACACCAGAAAGACAAATTCATCACAGTGACAAAAATCTATACACAATAACAATGCAGAGAACAACACCATTCCCAAGCCTCCCCCTGCTAGGCTTCCCAACACCAGGTCCATTGAACAAATCACAAGCAGGCTCTCTTAAACACAATCACAATCTCTCACTTACACTAGCCAGAAACCTGATTGCCTGCATCCTTCCTAGCTCTGACTGCTCTCATGACTGTAATGGCAATTTAAATGGAAAGGTCTTTGTCATTCATTAATGGGCCCATATGACCTGTTTGAATCACCTGGAGGCATGAGACACATGTGGTGAGAGGAGCTTGCTGAACAAGTGGAACAGAAAGTTGGAGCAGAACCGGGAAGAAGTGAGTGAACAAGGTGAAGGCAGAGAAGAGGGGACACAGGTAGGCAGGCAGACATGGCAATACTCTGTCTTTTGAGTGTTTTCTGGTGAGAAGGTCTTGGCACAGGGTTGGTGGAGGCTTGGGAATGGCTTTGCTTACAGTGGTGATTATGTTCTTCTTGTAAATTCTTGGTCATCATTACAGATTTTGCTTTCTGGTTCTGGAATTTGGCTTCCTAGTGTCTAAATAAATATTTTTCTTCTGCTTTGTATATGGAGTATCTTTATACGTTATGATTGAGAACTGTGCCAGCATATTCCTAGTCACCACCAGCGCTGTGAATATTGCCTTGGTGATATATTTGTTGTCATGAACAGGATCTCAGAGTATAAAATCTCTATTTGGAGGCAGAAAAAAATTAGAGGAAGAAACTAGTATCCCAGGTTGGGATGACTGAATGTACTTTTTCACTCACTAGAGCATGGGTTAAAAGCATTGGACCCTGTGATAACCGGGAAGCAAGGATACAGCAGGGGAAACCAGGAGACTTGGAAAGGTGTTTGCAAGGAATTCCAAGTAGCCTAGGGAAGGAGTGGAAGGGGTAAGTAGGAGAGGATGAATTTTATTAACAGGTTGTAGTATTATGTGTAAAAACAGAGAGGAGCTACTGAAGGAAAGCATTCAGATGGAAAAAGAGTTATCCACTTTACATGGAATTCTCAGTCTCCAGGCTCTCCTTTAAAAGATCAGGCTGGGGTAAGGGGCCTGTCAAATGGAAGAAAAGACTGTTCATTTAGCTCAGAAGAAGCTGAAGGTTGACAAAAGAAATGCGCATTCTGACCTTTGTACGGGATCAGTCTAGTTGCCACTGTGTCATAAGAAAGTCAGAGCAAGGAAGTGAAATAATGTTAGAAGGAAAAGTTTCTCAGGCAGAAGCATGCCCAATAAGGAGGCAGAAACAGCAGAACCAAGGAGGTGGCACAGTGTTTAGGGAAGTGATTGAGGATTTAACTCCGCAGGAGGTCACAGATATTTGGAGTCAGTTCTCCCAGTGGATGGGAGAAGCATTAATATCTTGGAGAATGAGTATCAGTGATGAAGGGGCCAGAGGAGCATTTATAGATAGTGTGGACAGATTGAAATTTATAGCTACGAGAATCCTTTTGTACAGAAAACTTTTACAGATAGCAATACAGAAGGAGGTAAAAATACAACTGATCTGTTACCTTTGGCTCCAAAAGGGTGCAGTAGCCAGTATCCTACTGACTGCGTGTGGCCTAGGGGAGACAGACCCTGGCATTCAATTGGGGACTGTATAAGAAAGTTAAAGGAGAAGTCATTCCCCAATTGATAAGTGGTCAAAGGATATGAACAGGGAATTTTCAGAGCAAAAATTTAAAACTCTCTATAATCATCTGAAAAAATGCTCTAAATCACTATTGATTAGAGAGATCCAAATCAAAACAACTCTGAGGTGTCACATCACTTCTATCAGATTGACAAACATGATAAAACAGGAAGATGATAAGTGTTGAAGAAGAAGTGGGAGAGTTGGAATACCGGTGCATTGTTGGTGGAGCTGTGAGCTGATCCAACCATTCTGGAGAGCGATTTGTAACTACATCCAAAGGGTTACAAAAAATGGACATACCCTTTCACCCAGCAGTACATTTCTGGGACTCTATCCCAAAGAGATCATAGAAATGGGAAAGGGTGCCACATGTACAAAAACATTTATAGCAACTATCTTTGTGTTGTCCAAAAGCTGGAAGTCAAGGGGATGCCCATCCATTGGGGAACGCCTGAACAAGTTGTGGTACATGAATGGAATGTAATACTATTGTGCTATGAGAAATGATGAGCAGGAAGACTTCAGAGAAGCCTGGAAAGACTTATATGAACTGATGCTGTGTGAAAGCAGCAGCACCAGGAGAAATTTGTTCACAGCAACAACCACAGTGTTCGAGGAATTTTTCTAGGAGACTTGGTACTTCATTGACATGCATGGACTTCGATAATTTTCAATGGACTCTTAAGGTAAAACACCTTCCACCTTCAGAGAAAGCACTATGGAATTGGATCTCAGGCAGAAACAGACCATTTTCTTTTGTATTATGTTATGTTTTGTCTTGTTTTATGGTTTCCCCCATTCAGTTTTATTCTTCTATGCAACATGCATTTAATAGGAAGGTACATGTCAGACCTATATAAGATTGTAGACTGTCTCAGGGAAGGAGTGGAGAGAGGGGGAAGAGTAAGGGGGAGGGAGTGGCAAAAAATCTAAGGTACATGGAAGTTATTGTGGAACACTGAAAACAAATAAAATAATTCAATTTAAAAAATAAATAAAGAAAAAGAAAGTTAAAGGAGGAGTTAATGATGATTGCTATAACGATCAGAAAAGGAGATGGGTACTGTGATACTGCCTTTGCAGTTTGCCCTAGGAATATAATACAGAAGACAGGTTCTCCTATTTGTAAGCATTAATTTATAAACACTTAATGATTTTTAATAAGCACTAAAAATTCGGGAAGTAGAGCACCCTCTCTCTGAGGTGCTGGACAAGATTTCACAGTTAAGTGACTTAAGGGACTGAGGAAAAGAGAAAATTCCTAAAGAGAGGAATAAATAGTGTTAGAAGTGAGCCCCTTTAACAAGCCCCCACAGTGAGAAAGATGCTCACCTTGAATAAAGAACAATGCTTGTTCTGAAATCAGGAAAACTTTAATTAATCTTTACATCCATTCCCCCCGAATGGACGGGTAGCCTCCCCATCAAGGTTACAGGAGAAATACAACACATGCAGAAAGATGGAGTTTTTATACTGTTTTCTGAACTTTGGGTCTCCCACAATACCGTCCCCTGGCTCCATGTGACTCCATGTTCTCATCTCTGATAGGCCATTCTTCACACAGCAACTTGGGACTGCACATTAGTTTCTGACTTCTATCCTGTCTATGTTAGGTCACAACCTTTGTCACCTAGGAATGTGGAAAAGAGAACTTTCTTGTCTCCCTCAAAATCCCCCTCTTTTTTTAATTAAAATTCCTATTTCCACACCTAAATCCAATCAATAGATACTTCCTCACATTCTTTCCCCTGTGTATTCTTCCCTTCATTTTTCTCTTCTTTATATAAGTACGGGAAGGGAGCAAAGTTGATCGACATTCACAAAGTACAAGGGGTCAGTCCCCTATCATCAGTACAGATACACAGACTCAAAAGGAACAGGTAAATTAATGAATTGTCCATTTAGAAGTTCCATCTAATACAACAGTCTGGGGAGGAGCATCATCTGATGCAGTTTTCTGGTCTGGATGCTCCTTCAAGTCGTCTTCAGCAAAGCATCTCTGTATCTTCTTTCCTTTATCTTTTTGCTGAAATTCAGGTGTCCACGCTCCTAGCAAACTGACCTTGATAAAATTTTAAATGACCATCCCTAAGTTTTATACACGTGTCACTCTTACAAAATCAAAATTGAAACTTTAGCCAATTGTGCTGTTTAAGAAATTCACATTAGAACCCAGTTTTTACACTTTACATTAATTCACTGTTCATTTCCAACATCAGGAGGATGATATTTCAGCAAACATTCAACAACAGGCTCCAGTACTTACATAAATACAATAAATAATCATTTATAACACAGTACATACAACATCATAAAACAATTCCACCTTCTGGTCACGTGATGCTTCTTTTAAAGCATTTTTATTTTAACATTTTCCAGCTGAGATAAAAATAATAATGACTATTCATGCTAATCTCATGAGCCCTTGACTGAATTGTCTCCATACTATCATTAAGAATTAAAGGCCCTAATTTATTTTTGTTAAGTCTGAAATTCTAAAACTAATAACTTAATTTTAGACTCAACATCAGATGTTCCGCTACCAACAATCTATTATTTAATCAATCTGGTATTAATTTTACAAAACTTTTGATTTTAGGAATTTACCACTGAGTAGGGACATTTCAGGGAAACAGTATCCCCTTAACTTCATGTCAATTCCAGGAAGCAGTAGATTGTCATTTCGCATTCAGCCAGGCTTAAATTCTGCCAGGTATCAGTGGGGAAATTAGGTCAGGAGAATCCTACTGCAGCCTAGGCTGAACAGATGTTTTCCTAACTTTCCCATGAGATCAAATTTTTGCAGTTCATACTAGCATCTCACAGGATTACTGGCATCATGAATCAATGCCTCAGACTGCTTTTCTTCCTATCCATACCTGGGGGTAGACTCAGTAGAACAATCAGTTAACAGTCCCATAAAATCATAAAATAGCAAGCTCCAATAATCAGTTTCAGATATGGCTACAATTTCACATTGGCTAAGGAACTTCTTTTGAAGCAAGTCTTCAGTAGCTTACATGCCTTTCTATCCATGTTCTAGTTCCTGATTAAATAACAATCACAAAATCAAATTTACATAAAAACCCTAAGTTATTGCTCTAATAGATATACACCTGTTTCCCAAACTACTCTACCCCTTTCTAATCCTGCTCAGTCTGAAAGAAGAGCTGCACATATAAGTTTAAACACCAATTTCAGCTTATGTTCATGAAATGAATTCAAATTAAAACAAACATCTAACTTCTCCATTAATGCAAAATATTACCAGAGGTTACCTGCCTCTAAGAAATTTAGACTGAAATTTTTTCCTCAAACTAAAAGCGTCTCTGATTTAGTGTCAGTAACTTGATTCAGTCAATTGTATTTACCCAATTTCTCTCTGTAACATGTAAAGACTTTATTCCAAGTTAGGACCTTTGTCCCTTAATCCAGTGGAGTTTTGGTCCCATTTGTCTAAAAGGTCCCTGGAAAATCTCATCCTAAAAAATTCTTGGTTTTCCCCACGTGAACTGGCTCTCCTGATGCCCATGAGATTTTCTATTACTATGCCCAAATCTGTGTTCTACTTCCCACTCTTAATCCTATCAATCCGAATCCCAGGTTACTGGCAACTCTCATCAAGACCATTCCTGGAACCTCCAGACTGCCTGGGACCACCCAGCCTCCTTCCCCAGAGTCCATCTGTAAGAAAGTTACATCTTGTTTTAGCATTACAAATGCTCAGATCCCCTAATATTGAGAAATCTCAACAAGGTTTTAGCTTCTTTGGTTGGAAGAAGGCTTGGGGTGAATTCATTTGAGCAGGACTCAGCATGTTATTTTGGGTTCCCAAGTACCCCTAACCTCAACAATTCCATACAATTACAGCTAACTCTATCTCCCAATCTTGTTCTAATGAACAATGATTCAACCTAACAATTATACCTTGGTTTTCTTTCCTTACCTAATCATTCCCATTACAATCAGAAAGAAAGTTCTGTTTCAGGGATTTTGTCTTTCACGAGATTATACCACAATACTCATTTGCCCAATTAATTGAATACAACAAGATTCCACTACTTGCATTTGTGCTTGCATCTTACACTACCTGCTTGGATTATAGAAACATGCCATGTAGATGAAAAGCAAGGACCTAATCAGATATCATCTCCACCTTATAATCAGACTCAGAAATAGCCAAGGGGAAAACATCCCTTTTCAGAGGAAATAAACAACTTTAGCAAAGTTCCAGGATGCAAAATGAACCCACATAAATCATCTGCATTTCTACATATGATTAAGAAAACCCAACAGAAAGACATAGAAAGAGAAATGCCATTTAAAATTATAGTAGACACTATAAAATATCTGGTAGTCTACCTGCGAAAGCAAACCCAAAGATCATAGGAACACAACTACAAAACACTTTCCCCACAAATAAAGTCAGATCTAAATAGCTGGAAAAACATCAGTTGCTTATGGATATGCCAAGCTAATAAAATAAAAATGAAAATTCTACCTAAATTGATTTACTTATTCAGTCCTATGGCAATAAAAAACACAAAAAATTATTTCCATGAGCTGAAAATATAATATCAAAATTCATCTAAAAGAAGTAATGGTCCAGAATATGGAGGGAATTAATGAAAAGAAATGCTAGAGAAGGTGGTCTAGTCACACTAGACTGCAAATTGTAATATAAAGTAGCAATCATCAAAACCATTTGATATCAGCTAAGCGAAGGAGGGGTAGATCAGTGGAATAGGTTAGGTACACAAGACACAGAAGTCAATGACAAGAGAAGTCTACTATTTGATAAACCCGAGTACCCCAGTGTCTGAGATGAGAACTCACTGTTTGTCAAAAGCTCCTGGGAAAACTAGAAAATAGGATGGCAGAAACAGGGCATAGAACAATGTCTGACACCGTATACCTGAATAAAGTCCAAATAGGTACACAAAGTGGGTGTAAATGCTGATACTATATGCAAATAGGGAAGCAAGGAATAGTTTATTGGTCAAATTAATGGAAAATGGAGGAATTTATAACCAATCAAGAGACCGAAAACATTCTGAAATGAAAAATGGATAACTTGGATTACATTAAATTGAAAAGTTTTTGCACAAATAAAGCCAATGCATCCAAAATTAGGAGGGAAGCAGAAACCTGGGAAAGAATTTTTACTAGTATCTCTGATAAAGGTCTCATATCTCAAATCTGTAGAGCACTGAGTCAAATTTACAAGAATCGGAGTCATTCCTGAAATGATAACTGGTTAAAGAATATGAACAGGGAGTTTTCAGAGGAAAAAAATGAATGCTATCTATAGTCACATGAAAAAATGCTCTAAATCACTATTGATTAGAGAGATGCAAATCAAAACAATTCTGAGGAAGCACATCATACCAATCAGATTTCCTAAAATGACACAACCAGGAGATGATAAATGTTGGAGAAGATGTGGGAGAGTTGGAAAACTAATCCATTGTTGCTGTAGCTGTGAGCTGATCCACCTGGATGTGGAAAGCAGTTTGGAGCTATGTCCAAGGGGCTATAAAGTGACCCAGCTATATGTCTAGGACTGTATCCCAAAGAGATCATAAAAATTGGAAAAGGATCTCCATGTACAAAAATATTTAAGGCAGCTCTTTCTGTGGTGGCCAAGAATTGGAAATCTAGGGCATGCCCAACAATTGGGGAGGGGCTGAACAAGTTGTGGTACATGAATGTAATAGAATAGTATTGTGCTATAAGAAATAATGAGCAGGAAGACTTCAGAGAGGCCTGAAAGGACTTATATGAACTGATACTGAGTGAAATGAGCAGAAGCAGGGGAACATTGTAACACTATAACATTGTAACATTGTAACAGTAACAGCCACAGTGTGAGAGGACTGTTTCTGATTAACTTGGCTCTTCACAGAAAACATGCCCAGAGGACTCTTGAAGCAAAATACCATCCACATCCAGAAAAAGAACTCTGGTATCAAAATGCAAAATGAAGCAGACCATCTTTTCTGCTGTAATGCTTTGTGTTGTTTTGTTCTCCTCAAGGTTTCTCCCATTGGTTTTAATTCTTCTATGCCACATGACTAATGTGAAAATGTGTTCAATAAGAATGTTTTTGTAGAGCCCATAAAAAATTGCATGCCTTGTTGGGGCGTGATGGGGGAGGGAAGAGGAATGCCCCACCCCCAGACAGAAAAGCAGGGAGGGAGAAGAGGGGGGAAGGGATCTGAGGGACCAGTTCGTTCTGTCTGGTGTTCACCAGCCATCACTCTGGAGCCTAGGAAGTAAGGCACAGGGGGAGCGGCCCTGGCAGGGTTTCTGTCTCACTTCCCCATCAGTCTAAGTCAGTGTGAGAATCAGTATCATCATCCCCCACATGACAATAATAATCAGCCTCGTCCTCAGCCTGGAGCCCAGAGATACTCAGGGTGGCTGTGTTTCCTGACTTGGAGCCAGAGAATCTGTCAGGGATCCCTGAGGGTTTGCTGTTATCATAATATATCACCAGCTTTGAAGCCTGGCTAGGTTTCTGCTGGTACCAGTGTATACAGTAGCTACTAATTCCATCCCCATTGCAGGAGATGGAGGCCGTCTCTCCCAGGCTTTTGGAGAAGGAAGGTGGCTGAGTTAGCACATAAGAGGCCCCAGAACCTGCAAGGGAAGGAAAAGAGAGATTGGGCAGAGGCAAGGGCCTCTCTCCACCAAGGGGATGCTGACCCCTCAAGAAGCTTCAAAATGAGATCAGGGCAGGACTAGGTCTGGCCTGAGACACTGTGTGTCCTGAGCAACAGGGAGGAGTCCCTGAGCAACCTCACCTGTACAGACAGTCAGGAGGGAGAATAGTAGAAAGATCCAAGCCATGGTAAAAGTTCCTTCCAGAGTTCTGTGTCCTGAGGCTCCCCAGCTGGGGCTGGGCTCCCAGGGCTCCCTTAAGACCAGCCCAGGTCCTGCTGGGAGGAGGCCCCCACATGAGAATCTGCCCCTGCTCTGGACATCTAAAGGAGGGGCCTCAGGTGATGACTGACTGACCCTGTGGGCTCTTGGGGCAGAGAATGCAGGTCATTCTTCTGGCAAGAGAGGGTCATGAGGACCCCTGAGGTCATTTCCTCCTCTGACATTCTGGGAGTCATGTTCATTCATCCCTAGGCCTGTGTCTGACAAGCCATTACCTTGTCACTGTAACTGAACTGTTTTCTCCTTCTGGACCTTCCCTATGCCCTGGGGCCTTCTCCCCATGGGCCATCCCTCCCCAACCATGCTGTCCCTTCCCCACATTGGTGAGTTCCCCCAGGTCCTGCCAGTAACTTCTGCTGGCTTAAGCTGAATAAGTTCTGTCTTCTTGGGTTTTTCTGAAAGCCTCTAACTGTGTTCTGATTGGTAAGGGCCACCTGCAGTTTTTATTCAGTAACCTTAGGGACTAAGGACCTTTGTGAACATGTAAGCTGTCTTGTACGAGTTTCTGACCTTCTTTTTCTGACTGCTAGGTCACAACTGATCAGCTATCATCACTGATAGTTTTGACTCCGTGGAAACAGAACTCCTTTCTCTATTTCTCACACTCTGTATAGTGACATCATTTGCAAACTTGACTTTGTTTTGAGTGAGGGTGGGCTGTGCAGGCTAAGTGGTGCAGGAGTCAGGAGGAACTGAGTTCAAATCTCACCTCAGACACTTGACACACACTAAGTGTGTGACCTTGGGGAAATCACTTAACCCCAATTGCCTCATCCTGGGTCATCTTCAGCCATTCTGATGAATGTCTGGTCACTGAATTCAGAGGGCTGTGGAGAAGTGAGGCTGCTGACCTTCAGAGCCCTCTCTCATTCAAAACAAGGTCAAGTGCAAGTCATGTCATTATTTCTCTGATGGCATGGTCTTCTTCAGCAATGAAGGATGAGCACACACACTCTGTATGTTGGTGAAAGGAGAGGACAGGCTTTGGGAATCCTAACCCAGTCCTCAGGACCTGGCCCTAACAGATTGCCTCCTTCTCATATTAGTTAGACTCTGTGGCTGCTGGATGGTCATCATGTCTCCAGGCGCAGAGTAAATGCTCAACAATGGCTTCGACTATTCTGCACATTGTTAGTGTCTGAAAATGTTGTTCAAACAGGGTTCTAAGGGAATTCTGAAGTGTCCCCTACAAAGGTGGGCATTGGGTGGGGCAGCTCTGCATCTGCCCCCACCTCAGGTGGAGGGACTGGGAAGGCAGCATCAGTTGAGCTTTCCACAGGCCACATAGTGGGAGAACAGAGTACAGGGACCAAGATCTCCAAGGGGCATTTCCTGCACAAGTCAGCCCTAAATTCATTCCAATGTCTCCCTCTGGTGGCCTCAGGGCCAATGGCATCCCTAGGGAAGGCCAGGAGAAAAGTCCTTTTTTTTATTGCCTTCCCCCTTTGCATGCAATGTCCTTGAAACTGGGGACAATTCTTTTCTTCCTCTTAAATTTATCTTTCCAACAACAGTTGGAAAAGTATGGTGGAAGGAAGAAAAGGACCCTTAAGTACATTAATGTTTAGAGACTTTTCATGGTTGCCAAAAATGGAATTAGAATATTAATTTCCAACGTGGAATAGACCCTAATTTATTAGAATATGAACCATTATTTAATTGAAAAAATTGTCCTCCTATACAAATAGCCAGTTTTCAGAAGAAAAAATTGAAATCATCAATAGTCAGAGCAATGTCGGCTTGTGTTAAGTAAAATAACAATTAGGACAATGCTATTGTTCTCGGGAAAGATGGTGGAAGAGGTCAGAAATTTCCAGACTCTCCAGATTTCCTCCCCAAACAAGATGATAATAGCACCTTGGGCTGGACATAGAGCGGTAAAAATACAAAATATGCAAGGTAAAAGTGTGATCCTCCTGGGACACTCAGAGAACTGAAGAAAAATCCTCACATGAGGTTTGGTTCCTGTGAAGAATAAATATCTTCGGGCTAGGTCTGTTTAAACCACAAGCAGCAAGCCTTGGGTTGAGAGGCTGCCTCAGCCCCAGCCCCAGGAACTTTTATCCCTGGTACAGTGAGGGGAGTCCAAGCTAGAGAAGAGTGAGGGAACCTCTGCTGAGAGGGAATGCCAGATGCAGCTGGGCTGTGGAGATGTGGCAGGGCATGAGAAGGGACCAGTACATGCTGTGAGTATGGAAGTAGTGGGGCAGGGACTCTGCTAGCTGTGGCCACTTACAGGGGCCTGGAGGTCTTGGTTTCTGTTCCAAGGTAGAGGAAAGAACTGAAGGAGGACCTGAATACAGAAGCACCTTCCTACATGCCCCAGGGCTGGAGGTAATTACAGAAACTTTGCTACTACAAACAAAAAAAATGAGCAGGGAACAGATAAAGAATCCAACCACAGAGAATTACCATGGGGACAAAGAAAATTAGGGTTCTTCTTCAGAGACGGAAGCTAAAGCAAAGAAATGCTCCCCTCCTCCAAAGGGTAGAAAAAAAGGTCACCTGCCCACAAAGAGTCCATAGAGAAATTTTAGGAAGACTTTAAAAATCGCATGAGATTGAGGAAAATACTAAAAACCAAAAAAATAAGAGCAAATTAAAAAAAGCAAGATTATGAAAAGAAAGTCAAACAATTAGAAAAGGAGATCCAGAATCTTAAGAAAGAAAACGTCTTTGATAATTAGAACATGGCAAGGGGAAAGTATTGAAGTTATAAAAGATAAAGAAATGATAACAAAATACATAGAATTAAAAACAGAAGAAAATTGAAATATCTCGTAAGAAAAACAACTGATCTGGAGAACAGATCAAGAAGAGAAAATATAAAAATAATTGGACTACTTGAATGCTGTGATCAAAAAAAGAATCTTGACACAATAAAACAAGAAACAAAGAAAATTATCCTGAAACATTAGGACAAGAGAGAACAGTAGCAACAGAAAAAATCCACCTATCACTACCTGAAAGAGATCCCATAAGGAAAACCCGCAGGAATATTACAGTGAAATTCTGAAACTCTCTCATCAAGGATAAATCATTACCAGCAACAAGAAAAGAAAAATTTCAGTATGGTTAAGCACCCACTCAACTCCTGCACTGAAAGCCAAGAGCAAAGTAAGAGGTTTGAAAACTGATTTCCAGAAATTGTCCAGGACTACTGCCCCCTATCCTGAACCTAGAACTCCATCATTCCTCAAGGTAATTTTTTTCTTCCCTCTCTTCCCTCCTCTCAGCCCCCAAACTGAACACATAGCAATGGGGGGTTGAGGTCCTTGAAACACCACTTGGAAATGTTGTCCCATTTGATTGACCACACAAAGCACTGCTTTTTTGCTGGAAAGAAATAGAAGAAATGAATCCATTGAAAGACCAAACTATATAATTTTTTATTTGAAACTCAGAAACACTCCAAAGAGACCTGAGAGGGAAAGCACTGCCCCTTCTGGCCTGCAGTAGACAGCTGTGTTGACTAGGGAGAGAGCCTATCCAGAGTCAGAGAGTCTCCATCGGAAACATGGCCTTTGTGACCATTTGCTGCACTTGGACCTAATCAAATGGGGAGAAATTCTGCGAATAGTAGGGAGGGTGCCCTCTTTCCCTATCCTACAACTTTCTCCACCTCTTTCAAACCACAGTGGCCAGGGGATCAACAGAAGCAAATCTCTGAGACCAACTTCACTTATGAACAGAGGCAAGCAGCCTGCTAAGAAAGGATGGGTTGAACTACCCAACTTTGGCAAAAAGATTCCCTACCCAAGAGGCAGCTTCTTTTCCTCAACCTGGGTCCAAGAGCAGTCCCAATCCCACCTAGAACTGGCCAGCATCAGAAACATGAATTTTGCTCATTGGAGATTTCTGAGGACTTGTGCTAAACCCTCAGCGTCCAAGAAAGCACCACCTCTCTCCAGTTCTGAGGAACACCATTGTTAATTGATGAACATATCAGTTGGTGCTAGCTCTTAAATTCCCAGGCTTGGTAGGCTAACTGGCAAGATAACTTGGTAGGCTAACTTAGTAGGCAGATCAGGAGATTAACACCTTAACTGATACAATTGGGATATAGTCCTCCCAACCCCCAGGATGGGGCAGCTGAACCAGAATGTGCAGAAGTTCTTTTTCTCAAAGAAATGACAAGAGTACCATGGTTACACAAGAAAGTCTCAGAGTTTAGTCCTGGATAAATTGCCTCATGTCTCATTAATTTCCTCTTGGCCTGATCTGCCATAGTGGTCTTGACCAATGGGAGACCTGTGCTGGGAGCATTCATCTCTTGGTTCATAGCTCTATATGCAACTTCCATGACCTGGTTCACAGTTCTGAGAAAGTTTGGACAGCTTTTGTTTGGACAGCATAGCTCTGAAATGGAAGCCAGCTGAAGAACTGAGACAAAAAAAAAATGGCAGGGGAAGGAAATTCAGATGGAGAAGCTCTGAAAAGTTCAGGAGGTAGCAAAGCACAAGAGAAGTGAAGTGCAACCAGACAAAAGGGGGATAAGGGAAAGCATTTCTGTATCTGTCATCTCACTGGGCAAAGGAGGGAGGAGACAAGAGACAATGTAAGCTCGGACCCAGGAGTGAGCTTTTTTCTCACTTTCCCATATTTTTCTTTTTTTCTTGTGCACAGTACCTAGTTATCACTATTCCATACCCAGAATAATAATCAGCCTCCTCTTCAGCCGTGCACCCAAGTCCCTCAACTCCTCCCTATTTCTAGGGCTTGTTAGAGAATTGAGCAGGGACCCCACAGATCAGGGACTAGAATCCTAAGGCAACAGGAGTAGCCTGGCAAAGTTTCTGTTGTATCAAGATGCAAAAGAATTCTCAATACTCTCCTTAGTACAGTATAGGCTGGATGACCATTGCAGTCTTAGACCTAGAGATTGGCTGAGTGAACACATAGAAAGTCATGGAACCTGGAAGAAAGAGAAAGAAGAGAAAGAGTGGACAATTTTCCAAGAAGACCCTGACCCTCCAGAAGCAACAGGGCAAACTTCGGGTCCCTGAAGGTGACTAAATTGGTGCTCTAGAACACTTGGTGCCTAGTGAAACTGCAAAGACACCTAGGCCATCCACAGCATCCCATGACATGACCATTCCTCCTGACTTTTGTCCTGCCATTGGAAGAGAGAGTGAGACAACTCTGCCTCACGTTAATTCTAAGCTCCTGCGAGTCAAGATATTCACTTTGATGTCCCTGGTCCTCTTAAAGTCTAGGACAGCATCTCTCATATTCAGGGGCATCTTATCTCTTCCAATGTAAGAGAAGGTCCTTGAGGAAAGAGAGTGCATGCTTTGGTTACAGCAGCCTCAGTACCTGGCACTTAGTAGTGCATCCTTAAGAAAAGGTTATTGCTTGGTTGTTCTATCTATCATTTTTTTGTTTTTTGAAAAATTGATTAAGTTACTTTTAGTTTTCAACAGATACTTCAGAGGACCTTGAGTTTCAAATTTTCTCCCCATCTTTCCCCTTTGTCCACCTCAAGACATGATGCATTCTGATTACCCCTTCCCCCAATCTGCCATCCCTTCTATCACCACCTTGTCTTATCTTCTTCCCTTCTATTTTCTTGGAGGGCAAGATAGATTTCTACACCATACTGCCTGCTTATTTTATTATCCAGTTGTATGGAAAACAATCTTTTAAAAAAATACTCTTCCATCTCATTTAGGTGGTCGAATTTGTGGGCATTAAGTTGGCCATAGTAATTTCTAATTATTTCTTTAATTTCTTCCTCATTGGAGGTGAGTTCACCCCTTTCACTTTTGATATTAGTAATTTGATTTTCTTCTTTCTTTTTTTCATCAAATTGACCAAAGGTTTATCAATTTTATTAGCGATTTCAAAAAGCTAACTATTGGTTTTATTTATTAATTCAATAGTTTTCTTAATTTCAATTTTATTAGTCTCTCCATTGGTTTTCAGTATTTCTAATTTGGCCTTTATTTGTGGATTTTCAATTTGTTCTTTTTCTGGCTTTTTCAGCTGCATGTCCAAGTCATTGATCTCCTCTTTGTCTATTTTATTTATGTAGGGATTCAAAGATATAAAACTTCCCCTAAGAACTGCTTTTGCAGTATCTCATAAGATTTAGTATGTTGTCTCAGGAGCTGCTGCGGCTGATATCTGGGGTTAAGTGGCTGTCACTCGCTCGGCTCTGTTGGTCTCTCACCCTGGACTGCCACTCCACTGGTTCCACCTGCTGCTGTTTCAGGTTTCCCAGGGGCCTTCTAGCTCCACTGCACTGGACGTGCTGTGCTGTGGGCTGTGGGCTCATCCCCATGGAATAGATCCTTCCCGTGGACCTTCCAGTCTGTCCTGGGCTGTGAATCTGCCAGTCTGTCTCTTACTGGATTCTACACCTCTAAAATTTTGCCATATTCTCTTTTTAGAGGTATCTGAAGGAGTTTGTCTAAGACCTTAGGTGAGTAGGTGCTCACATTCCACCATCTTAGCTCTGCCCCCAAAAACAATTTTTAACATTTATTTTTAAATCTTTGAGTTCCAACTTTTCTCTCTCCCTATCTTCCTACTCATCCCTACTGAGAAGGCAAGCAATTCAATATTGGTTATACATGTGTAGTCATGTAAAACACTTCCATAATAGTCATGTTGTGAAAGACTAACCATATTTTCCTCCATCCTCTCCTGCCCCCTATTTATTCCATTCCCTCTTTTGACTTTATCCCTACTCAAAAGTGTTTACTTCTAATTACCTCCTCCTCCCATTTGCCCTCCCTTCTATCATCCTCCCATCCTTCCACTTATCCCCTTCTTCCCACCTTCCTGTAGTGTAAAATAGAGTCTCAAAACAAATTAAGCATGTTATTCCCTCCTTCAGCCAAATCTGAACAGAATAAAGTTCATTAATTCTCTCTCACGTTGCCCATCTTCCTTTCTGTTGTAAAAGCTTTCTATTACCTCCTTTATATGAGAGATTATTTACCCAATCGTATTCCTTCCTTTCTCCTTCTTCCAATATATTCCTCTCACCCCTTAATTTTATTTTTTTGGATATCATCCCTTCATATTCAACTCACCCCATGTCCTCTGTCTATAACATAATACCTCCAACTACCCTAATATTGAGAAAAGTCTTAAGTGTTACAAATATGACCTTTTCATGTGGGAATGTAAACAGTTCAACTTTAGTAAGTCCCTTATAATTTGTCTTTCTTGTTTACCTTTTCATGCTTCTCTTGATTTTTGTGTTTGAAAGTCAAATTTCCTATTCATCTCTGGTCTTTTCATCAAGATTGCTTGAAAGTTATGTATTTCACTGAATGACTATTTTTCCCTTAAAGTATTATACTTAGTTTTGATGGGTAGGTGATTCTTGTTTTTCACCTTAGCTTCTTTGACCTCTGGAATGTCATATTCCAAGTCCTTAGATCCCTTAGTGTAGAAGCTGATAAATTCTGTGTTATCTTGATTCTATTTCCATGAGACTTGAATTGTTCCTTTCTGGCTGCTTGCAATATTTTCTTCTTGACCTGAGAATTCTAGAATTTGGCTGCAATATTCCTAAGAGTTTTTCTTTTCAGATCTCTTTCAGGTGGTGATCAGTGGATTCTTTCAATATTTATTTTGGTTCTAGAATCCTGGTTCTAGAATATCAGGGCAGTTTTCCTTGATGATTTCTTGAAAGATGATGTCTAGGCTCTTTTTATCATGACTTCAGGTAGTCCCATAATTTTTAAATTGTCTCTCTTGAATCAATTTTCAGGTCAGTTGCTTTTCCAATGACATATTTCATATTGTCTCTATTTTTTGGTTTTGCTTTATAATTCCTTGATTTCTCATAGAGTCATTAGCTTCCATCCACTCCATTCTAATTTTTAAAGAAATATTTTCTTCAGTTAGCTTTGTGCCTCTTTTCCATTTGTTCTATTCTGCTTTTTAAGGAATTTTTCTCCTCATTGACTTTTTGGATCTCTTTCTTCCATTTGAGTTAATCTATTTTTAAAGTTGTTATTATCTTCAGCATTTCTTAGGTCTCCTTTAGCAAGCTGTTAACTCATTTTTCATGATTTTCTTGCATGATTCTCATTTCTCTTCCCAATTTTTCCTTCACCTCTCTTCCTTGATTTTCAGAATTTTTTTGAACTCTGCCATGGCCTGAGTCCAATTCACATTTTCTTGGAGGCTTTGGATGTAGGACCTTTGACCTTGCTGTCTTCCTCCATTTGTATGCTTTGATCTTCCTCATCTGATAGGAAAGAAGAAAATACATTTTCATCAAAAAAGCAACTTTGTATAGCCTCATTTCCCCCCTTTTGAGGCCTTCCCCTAGCCAATTACTTGACTTTTGAATCCTTTGTCAAACAGAAAGTATACTACCTCAGGCTTCAGAGTTTTTGTGCAACTGTTCTCTGAGATACCTCTAGGGACCTGTAAGTTTTCAGTTCCTGAAAGTGGCATAGTCAAGGGAGAGGTGTTTAGTCCTCTTTTGGCCTATGCTCTGGTCTGTGAGCAACAACAAGCACTCTTTTCCACCCTGAAACTGTGAGTAGGATTCCCTGTCTACAGCCACCACCAGCTCTGCCAGACCAGCTCTTTTCCTCACCCGAGGACTGCCATTCAGGACTGAGACCCAGATCAGCAGCTTGATTCCCCTAGAATCTGTAGGCTGAGAGCTCCAGAAGCAGCTGTTGATTGAGCAGTGGCTGCTGCTGCTCTGGGGCTGAGCTAGCATCCACCATATTCTCCTCTCACCCAGTTGAAAGAGCGTTCTCACTGACCTTTGAAGTTGTCTTTGACATTTGTGGGTTGAGAAATACGGAAATTGCAGCAGTTGCCTGCGATTCAGTGCCCTGAAGCTTACTCCACTCCTGTCTGTGCCAGGCAGTTCACACTGGACTCTGCTGTGCTCCAACCCTGGTGCAACTGACCTTTCCTGTCTGCCTTCCAGGCTCTTTTGGGATGGAAATCTGTTTCATTCTATCATTCTGTCATGACTTCTGATGCTCTAGAATTTGTTTAGAGCTATTATTTATAGATATTTTAAGGGCTTTGTGGGGAGAGCTTGAGCAGATTTGTGTTTCTACACTGCCATCTTAATTCCACCTCAAGGAATTATTTTCTTTTTAAAAATTAATTAATTTATTTTTAGTTTTCATCAGACACTTCCACAAAATTTTAATTTCCAACTTTTCTCCCTTCCTCCCTTCTCACCTATCTACACTGAGAAGACATGCCATTCAATATAGGTTATACATATGTAGTTAGACAAAATACTTCCATAATAGTCATATTATGAAAGACTAACTAAATTTTCCTCCGTCTCTTCTTCCTCCCATTTATTCTATTCTCTCTTTTGACCCTATCCCTCCTCAAAACTGTTTACTTGCAATTACTCCCTCTTCCCATTTGCCCTCCATTCTATCATACCTCCAGCCTCCTGCTTATCCCCTTCCCTCCCACTTTTCTGTAGTGGAAGTCAGATTTTCATAACAATTTCTGTGTGCATGTTATTCCCTCCTTAAGTCAAATGTGATGAGTAAGGTACACTCTTTACCTCTCACCTCCTCCTTCTTTCCTTCCTTTGAAAAAGCTTTTTTGTTGGGGTGTAAGCTCAGTTTTCACGTGAATGGTTTCGGGCAGATAAAAGTGAGGGTTTCTAAACCTCAGAGCTCTCACGAGGCCCCCCAGGGAACACCTGGGAATTGAGGCGTGAAACATGAGCTTTCCACCTCTTCTCAGTGGGAAACTTGCTGGGGAGAGCATTTCACCCTTGATATGGTTCCGTGGTCTGAGCACACCTGTTGTTAATTGGCTAGGGTCTGCAAGCACGCACAGCATTCACATGCAAACTATGAGGCTGGGAGAGCTTAAGTAGGGACAGGAAAGTCTGAGGGCCTTGTCCTTGCTGCAGGGTCCCCTCTGGGGGTCCCTCCCCTCTTCCGCTCCCATCCTCTTGCTGTATGATCCTTGTCCCCTGGAAGGAGGAGGGTTCCTTTCTCCTGGGGAAGAATTTGCCCTGCATATGGATACATAACTAAAACCCTGAATAAAGCCTAACCCTTGTCTGACTCTGGAAAGTCCCTTGTCTCGATACGTTTATCCAGTTGGCCACCAAAGACCTGCGAAAGCTAAGAAGACTCGGGTAGCCCATTGGCCTCTAGGCCAAACACTTTTTCTTTCCTCTTTTGTGTGAGATAATTTGCCCCATTCTATTTCTCCTTTTCTCCTCCCAGTATACTCATTTCTCATCCCTTAATTTTTTGTTTTTCGAGATCATCCCCACCTATTCAATTCCCCCTGTGCCTTCTTTCTATATGTAGATAATCACTCCACGTACCCTAATACTGAGAAAAGTTTCAAGAGTTACAAATATGATCATTCCATGTAGGAATGTAAACAGTTCAACTTTACTATGCCCCTCATGATTTCTATTTCTTGTTTACCTTTTCATGATTCTCTTCAATCTTGTATTTGAAAGTCATATTTTCTATTTAGTTCTGATACATTCAACAAGAATGCTTGAAAGTCCTCTATTTCATTGAATGAAATTTTTACCCTGAAGTATTATATTCAGTTTTTCTGGGTAGGTGATTCTTGGTTCTAATCCTTGCTCCTTTGACCTCTGGAATATTACATATCAAACCCTTAGATCCTTTATTGTAGAATCTACTACATCTTGTGTTATCCTGATTGTATTTTCACAATACTTGAATTGTTTTTTTCTGGTTGCTTACAATATTTTCTTCTTGACCTGGGCACCCTTGAATTTGACAATAATATCCTTAGGAGCTTTCCTTTTGGGATCTCTTTAAGGAGGCAGTGGGTAGACTCTTTCAATATCTATGTAACCCTCTGGTTCTACAATATCAAGGGAGTTTTCCTTGATAATTTTTTTGAAAGATGACGTTTAGGCTCTTTTTTTGATCATGGCTTTCAGAGAGTTCAGTAATTTTTAAATGGTCTGTCTTGGATCTATTTTCCAGGCAACTTGTTTTTCCAATGAGATATTTCACATTGTCTATTCTTCATTCCTTTGGTTATGTTTTATGTTTTCTTGAATTTTCATAAAGCCATTAGCTTCCATGTGCTCCATTCTAATCTTTAAGGAATTATTTACTTCAGTGAGCTTTTGGAGCTCTTTTTCCATCTGGCCAATTCTGCTTCTTAGGGAATTCTTCTCCTCTTCGGCCCTTTTAATCTCTTTTGCCATTTGGGTTAGTCTATATTTTAAAGTACTGTTTTCTTCAGCATTTATTCGAGTCTCCTTTAGCAAGCAGTTGACATGATTTTCATGATTTTCTTGCATCACTCTCATTTCTCTTCCCAATTTTCCCTCTACTTCTCTTACTTGATTTTCAAAATTGTTTTTGAACTCTTCCATGGCCTGAGACCAGTTCATATTTTTATTGGTGGCTTTGGATGTAGGAGCTTAGACTTTGTTGTCTTCTGTTTGTATACTTTGGTCTTCTTTGTCACCAAAGTAAGATTCTAGAGTCTGATTCTTTTTTTCCAGTTTTTGCTCATTTTCCCAGCTATTTATTTTACTTTTGAGCTCTTTGTGAAGGTAGTTCTCTGCTTCTCGTGAGAGGGTGGGGCTTTCCTGTGAGCTGCTCAATCCGCCCCACTGTCTGTGGGCCCAGAGTTCCAGAAACAATCTTTTCCCCTACCCCTGTTGCTGCTGCCATAGTGTCCTCCTACTCAGGCTCCTCCTCCCCCTCTGCCACCCTGAGGCTGGTGTCCAACCATTCTACTTTCTCACACAGGTCCCACAGCATTTTTCCCCCGCTTACCTTCCAATTCGTCCTTGGTGTTTTGGAGTTGCGAAATCTTGAAAACACCACTCGTGTCTGAGACTGAGTCACCTCAAGGCCTTATCTGGTCCTGTCTGTGCCAGCATGGCCCACATTAGACTATAATCTGCTCCCAGCGCAGGGGAATAGACACTTCCCAGTGACCTTCCAAGATATCTTGGGCTGGTTATTTGCTTCACTCCATCATTCTGTGAATTTGGCAGTTCCAGAATTTGTTTAGATTCCTATTTACAGGTATTTGTCTGGGTTTGGGGGTAGAACGCTTTAAAGTCCATGCTGTTACTCCACCATCTTCAAAGAATTATTTTCTTCAGTGAGTTTTTGGACCTCCTTTTTCATCTGTCCAATTCTGTTTTCCTAAGGCATTCTTTTCCTCATTGGCTTTTTGTATCTTTTTTGCCATTTAGGCTACTCTATTTTTTAAGGTGATATTTTCTTCAGCAATTTTTTGAGTCTCTTTTAGGAAGCAGTTGACTTGTTTTTCATGATTTTCTTGCATCACTCTGATTTCTCTTTCCAATTTTCCCTCTACTTCCTTAACTGATTTTCAAAATTATTTTTGAGTTCTTCTACTTTCAGAGATGAATTCCTATTTTTCTTGGAGGCTTTGGATGTAGGAACTTTGACTATATTGTTTTCTTGTCTTTGTTTATTTTCTTCTTCCTTCTCAACAAAGTAAGATTCTAATGTCTGATTCCTTTTTCTGGTTTTTGCTCATTTACCCATTTGCTTGACTTTTGAACTCCTTGTCAAAGTAGTTCTCTGCTTCCGATGGGTGTGGAGAGATGCACAGTCAGGAGCTCAATACCCCCACAATCTGTGAGCCTAGAACCCAATAATAGTTGCTGCCTTTTCCCCTGCTGCTGCTGCTGTGGGCTCCTCCATCCCTCTGGGTCCAAACCACTCTACTCTCTCACATGAGTCCAACAGTTTTGTTTCACGGACCTTCCAATTTGCTCTCGGTAATTTGGACTTCTGAAGTCCTGAAACAGCCACAGGTGCCAGAAATTTATTTCCTCCAAGGCATGCTCCTGTCCTGTCCATTCTGGCACAGTCCATGCTGGATTATGCTCTGCTCCCAGTTTGGAGCGACAGGCTCTTCCCTTCTACCTTTCACGCTGTCCTGGGCTAGAAATTTTCTTCACTCAGTTATTTGCTGAGTTCTGTAGCCCCAGAACTCGTTCATTGTCATTTCCTACAAGCATTTGGCTGGTCTTGGGAGAGACTTCTGGAAGTCCCTGCTTCTACTCCACCATCTTGGCTCTACCACTTACTGTTTGTTTTATTTTGTCCATATTCTTCAACACATTTTTTAGTTTATAGGTCTGGCCATTTTAATTAATTGAGAATTTACTCTCTGTTTAATTTTCTTCATTTTTACTTTCCAGGGACTATTTTATGTTCCAACTTTTTTAGGCCAAAGGTGGTTGTTGTGGACAGAGAAAACAGAAGCCAAAGAATCTTTGAGCAGACCAGCCTTCTTTTTGTCTCATGCACCTTTCTCTCACACCCCATTAGTACACATCTTCTGCCTTCAGTGTTCTCATTCTCCCAACACTGACTGAATCTACACCATTTCTGTGATCTTGAACATTACTCACCATGCTCAGCTGTGGGTGGGAATTCTTCCTGGTCCCAGTGAGATTGCCCTCCCAGAGCTGACCCTTCCTTTTATCTAGTTCCTGCAGCCGTGGAATATCCTAGACCCAGATGCAAAGATTCTGGGAATGATCTTGGACTATGTAGCTTCATGAAGGAAAGGGTTGTTTTCAGGATTCTACAGACCTTTATGGGTAATTTTTAAAATTTCCTTTATTAGATTGTATTATTCAGGACTTATATGCATTCCTTCTACCATATAGATTAACTGAAGCATGCTTTCTAATAATATTAACCTCACCTGACAAAAATCTGATGCATGGAATCAGAATTTTAATAGAGGATTATTTCATATTCCTCAGCTATGAAATCAAGAAGGATTTTTGAGCTTCCCAAAGAGATTTCACTATTTGTGGAAAGGATTCCACTACCTAAACTTATGAGTAAAAATTTCCCTGACCTAACTTTTTGGTTCCCTTTGAGACACTTAACTTATTTTCCCCTTATTAATCCATTGCAAGTTCTTTGACATGAAAACTTTCAGTTCTGTGACCAGGAGGATTTTGCAAACTCATTGTTGAAATATGAAACTTTCCTTAGGGAGTTTATGGAACCCAGGACTGGCTGACTCTTTAGG
Source organism: Notamacropus eugenii (assembly GCF_028372415.1). Classification (NCBI taxonomy): domain Eukaryota; kingdom Metazoa; phylum Chordata; class Mammalia; order Diprotodontia; family Macropodidae; genus Notamacropus; species Notamacropus eugenii. Next base: position 6,794,259 of record NC_092875.1, on the reverse strand, counting down.
AATCCATCAGTCAAAAAATCACCTCGACCATGTGGTGAATTCTAGATCATACACTGAAGATGCTCAGATGTATATCGCTTGCAATCCCTGCCTAACACCACCGCTGTTTCTCCAGCTGTAGTGTCCCTCCTTGTACCCTTGGTGACATCAGGTTTCTTTAGTGAGGCTCAAACTTGAGATCACCAAGATCAGCACAAACCAAAGCTGTGCCACATGTCTCATGGACTAATTAGTCATCATTAATTAAAGTAATTAAAGCAGTCTACAGTCATATGAAAAAATAATCGAACTCATGACTGATTAGAGAAATGCAAATTATAAAAATTCTCAATTATTACCTCATACTGATTACATTAGATAATAGGACAGAAAAGGTAAATTGGAAGAAATGTGGGAAAAATGAGGTATTAATGTACTGTTGCCAGGTTTGTGAATTGATAAAATCATTCTATGGAGCAATTTGAAACTATCCTCAAAGGTCTATAAAGCCATGCATACCCTGGGACATAGCAATGCCTCTACCAGGTCTATATCCAAAAAAAGATAAAAAAAGAAAAGGAAGAGGACTTATATGTGTAAAAATATTTATAGCAACTCTTTTCTTGGGATAAAGATTTAGAAATTTATGGGATACACATCAATTAGGGAGTAGATGACCAAATTTTGGTATGTAATTATGATTACATTATAGTACATTACATTATAATGTACTATAAGAAATGATGAGCAGGTTGCTCTCAGAAAAACCTAGAAACACTTACATGGGTTGATGCTAAGTGAAATGTAGTGGGTACAAAGTCACTGCAAAATGGCAAAGTGATTAGCAGTGAATTCCTTAATTATTCTCAGCAACACAAAGATCCATGAAACCTCTGATGGGCTTAGGATGAAAAACTCTATGCATCCTCAGAGAAAGAACTGATGGTGTCTGAACATATGTTGAAGCAATTTTTTTCACTTTATGTATTTTTCTTGGTTTTGTTTCTGCCTATGTTTTCCTTCACAACATGATTATTATGGATAATGTTTGAATGACTCCACAAATATGACCTATGTGGTATTGCTTGAGTTCTCAGTGAGGGGAAGTAGGAAGGGATAAAGGGAGAGAACTGAAAATTTTAAAAGCAAATGCTAAAATCATAAAAAGGAAAAGAAAGAAACAGAAGCTGTGAATAGACTTTTAAAGAAAGGCACTAAATCAGCAGTGATTAGACAAATGCAAATTGAGACAACTTTGAGGCACCAACTCATACCCACCAGTTTGGGTCAGAGGACAAAACATATGATCAACGCTTGAAGGGCTGTGGGAAAACAGATATATAAACTCATTGTTGATGTAGCTGTGAAACTGGTTTAATCATTCTGGAAAACAATTTAAAAGTATGCTCCCAAAGCTGTTGAATTATCCTTTCTCCCTGTAATACCACTTTAAAAGCTAGACCTCCAAGAGATTTCTTTTAAAAAAGAGTAAAAGGATTCAAATTTATAAAATTATTAATAGTAGCTCTTTTTTTTTGGTGGCAAAGATTTAGACACTGAGGGGTTGCCCACCAACTGAGAAATGACTGAATAAGTTAACAAGTATTAAAATAATGGAATTGTACTGTGTTATAAGAAATGAGGGAAGGGACAGTTTCTGTTTCTAGGAGCCAAGATGGTGGAGTGATCGGTAATTGCTATCTCCCTCTCCTTGTTGACCTTGAAGAGCCCAGAGAATATCTCCCTGGGAAAATCCTGGAACACTGGGAGCAGCAGAAGGGGTAAACAGACTCTTACCTCATGAGGCTAGAAAGATCACCAGGAAGGGTTCCTCTGGCTGTGGTTGAAGGTAACCAGTGCAGGATCAGAGCTGTCCCAGACAGCCCCACCTCAACAAACCAGGAGAAGATCCTGAGCTCCAAGGGCGTGAAGACAGCAACTGCCAACACCAGGACCCCAGATGTGACTCAGCACCCCAGGGGATTTGGGAAGACACTGGAGCAGACAGCTGAGCTTGGCTATGCTCTAACTCAACAGAGGAGACCTCTGGTGTCTAGACCACCCCTCCCCACACTTAAGCAGCTAGCTACAGGGTAATTGCAGGGAAACTCAAAAAGACTTCACCTGGTCTCTGTTTTCCAACACCAGTCAGCTCAGCAACATGTAAGCTGCAACATTGTAGCTTCCAGCTAAAAAAACCAGAGGCCACACACACAAAACCTCAAGTTTTAGGCACAAGAACTGTGGGACAGAGCTCCCTGTGCCACAGAAGCAGAGATCTACTTTAAAAGGCAGGAAAACGGTTATTATTATCATGAGTAAGAAGCAAAGCAGAAAAGAAAAGACCATATACTCTTTCTATGGGCACAAGGACCAAAACACAAACACCAAAGAGGTCAGCATTGGGACTGTACTCCCATATGAAACTTCAGAAGGCAATATGAACTGATCTGAGTCACAAAGAGCCTTATTGGAAGAGCTCAGGAAACATTTTAAAACCTAAACTGAGAAATGGAAGAAAAACTGACCAATGACTTCAAAAATATGAAAAAGAAAGCATAGAAGAATTTAAAAAGACAATTGGACAAATGGAAGAGGAAGTGCAAAACCTAACTGGTGAAAACAACTCCTTAAAGGAACAATTGGACCGATGGAAAACGAGATGCAAAAGTTAACTGAAGAAAATGATTTCATAAAAAATTGAATCAGGCAAGTAGAAGCTAATGAATCTATGAGACATCAAGAATCAGTCAAACAGAATCTAAAGAATGACAAGATAGAAGGCTTTATAAAATATTTAATTGGAGAAAAAACTAACCTGGAAAATAGATCCAGGAGAGAAAAGCTAAGGATTATTGGCCTATCAGAAAGCCATGATGAGAAAACAAGCCTGGACGATATCATCCAAAAAATCATCAAGGAAAATTTCCCAGAAGTCCTAGACCCAGAGGTCACAGTAGTCATTGAAAGAATCCACTGTTCACAACCTGAAAGGGACCCCTTACTAAAAACATCAAGAAATATCATTGTCAAATTCCACAACTATTAAGTGAAGGAGAAAATACTGCAGAAAGCCAGAGAGAAACAATTCAAATATCAAGGAGCTACAGTTAGGATCACATAGGACCAGAAGATATCTGCTCACCAAGAAAGTGACCTTCTATAGTTTTATTTTTTTCCCTTTTTTGGACACTTTCCCAACCAGTTACTTGACTTTTGAGTCCTTTGTCAAGAGTAGGGTATACTCTGGGAATCTGTAAGATCTCAGCTCCTCCAAGGTGGCACAATCAACCATGTACACTGGTCTGGGAGCAGGAGAGATTTTTGTGCCCAGAATCTTAGCAGTTTCCTCTCCACAGCCACCTGACCTCCAGTTCCACCAAGGCAGCACTGGAGGCTGATTTTCAAATAAGCTGCATGGGCATGTTTGCCATTCAATGTGAGATAAAGAACAGCTCCCTCAGGACCTCTACACAGGGTTGAGGTAAGAATAGGCTGCTCAGTGCCCCCAGGAGTTTTACGATCCAACAATGGATGTGGGCTGCTGTAGGGGCTGCGTTGGGTACTGCTGCCACCTGCTCGATGTGGCCTTTGAGGCCACTGCCTGAGGCTGGAGCTATGGGAAGGCCCTTCTCCCTTCCTGGCCAGCTGAAAAAACCCTGTCACTAACCTTTGGCATCTGTGGGTTGATGGATCTGCGAAGCCGCTACTTCAGCAACTGGAGATTCACTGCTGCTGTGACTGGAGATTCTGCTCCCGAGGTGTCCTCCACTGAGAGCCACACTGCGTGGCCAAGGCTGGCCTGGGCTCTGCTCTGTATCTAGTGCAACAGATGTTTCATGTGGGCCTTTCAGGTCACCTAGGGCTAGAAATCTCCTCCACTCTGTTGTTCTCTACTTCTGCTACTCCAAAACTTGTTGAGAGTCTCTCTCTCTACAGGTGTTTTACGGGCTGTGTGGGGATAGCCTGCATATGTGTGTCTTTCTACTTCACCATCTTGGCTCCACCTAGTATATTTTTTGTTTTAGCTTTTGAGTCAGGCAATTTGAAATTCTCAAGAGCACCTTACTCTCTGCTTCCTTTTCTTGATTATTAACTCTCCAAGGATTATTTTGCGTCTCAACATTTTCAGGTCAAACTTCTTTGTTCTGGGGAGAGGAAACAGAAGCCAAAGCAGACTAGCCTCTTCTTTGTCTTAGGCACCTTCAACTCACCCCATCCTCACTCCATCAATACACAACCTCTGTCTTCAGTGCTCTCATTCCTTCCCCCAACAATGACAGAAACTACTTTACCTCTGTTGTCTGGAACATTCCAAACCAGCTTCAGCTGTGCCAGGGAATGATTCCTGTCCACAGTGAGATTGCCCTCTCAACAGCTGACCCTTTCTGATGTCTTTCCTGCAACCAGCGAATTCCCGAGACCCTCTCCCAGAGATTCAGGGAATGATCTTGGGCTGTTTAGCTTAATGAGGGAATGGGGCTGTTTGGGGGATTCAATAAACTTTTATGGGAAATTTTAATTTTCCTTCATTGGATTCTGTTATTCAGAACTTAGACCCATTCCTCCTACCATTTAGATTAACTGGAGCGCATCTTCTATTAATATTAGCCTCATCTGACTAAAATCTAATGCATGAAATCATCGTTTTAGGGGAGGATGATTTGACGTTCCTCAGCTCAGAAGCCAAGAAGGATTTTGAGATTCCCAAAGAGATTTCACTGTTTGTGGAAAAGATTCTAAAACCTAACAACATGAGTAAGGATTTCCCTAACCTACCTTTTTGTTTCTCTTAAGGACATTTAATGTATTTTCCCCATTAATCCATTACAACTTCATTAAAATGAAAACCTTCAGTTCTGTGAAGGGAGGATTCTGCAAACACACTGTTTAAATGCGTAACTTCCTCCAGAAAGTTTATGGAACTCGGGAGTGGCTGATTCATTAGGTATTCATCAGTTAAGCAGTAAAACACACCTACTATGTGCTGGGTTATGGACCAGGCACTGGAAATGCTCAGATGTAACTCTCTTTCAGTCCCTGCCTAACACCACCCCCATTTCTCCAGCCTCAGTATCTCTCATTGTACCCTTGGTGATCCCAGAATTCTTTACTAAGGCTCAAACTGGAGACCATCAAGTTCAGCTTAGACCAAAGATTCATTCACAGAGTGTCTCACAGAGTAATTAGTTATCACTTGCTAAATTCTCATTTTTAAGGAATTATTTTCCTAAGCAAGCTTCTGTACTTCCTTTTTCATTTGCCCCGTGCTATTTTTTTAGGGAGTTACTTTCCTCCACAAATTGTTGTATATGCTATTCTGTGCTATTGACTCTTTTACTCATTTTTTTCTTCTACTACTCTCATTTCTTTTCCCAACATTTCTTCTATATCTTTAATTTGATTCAATTTTTCTTGGGGGATTCGCATGTAACTATTGTGATACAATTGTCTTCATCTAAGTTTAGGAATTGATCTTCCCTGTTACCACAATAACATTTTAGAGTCAAGCTTTTGTTCTTTTCTTTTCTTTTTTTGCTCATATTTTCTGTGTCTTTTGGGACTTGGTGTTTTTAAGTGGGAGCTGGCCTCTGGCCCTGCACAGTCCTAAGCTTTTAGTGTTGGGGCTTTGGGTCTTACTGCAGGCATTCACTGGGCATCTGGGCTAAGCTACCTGCTTTCTCTGCAGGGCAGACTTCCCTTCTAGATTGTACCTGGAGTGGGACCTCGCTGTGGGTCTCACCAGGGCCTGGGCTGAACTGTTGACCTGCAGGGGTTGCAACAGAGACATAGGTTGTTTTTGGGCAGTCCTAAGGTGGGACTTCACTACTGGGGATCAATGGGGTCAAGGCCTCCCTGATGGCTTGTGCTATGGGTAGGCTCACTGGAGAGTGGCCTTATGGGCTTCTCAAACTGCTGCCTTTACTAGGGGCTGCTGGATTGCAGGAGAATGGGGATTTGCTGGGGGATTGCCCCAGACTTGGAGCCTTGTAGCAGGCCCCCTGCTGTGAGGATGGCTGCTATTCCTGCTGTTTCTTCTCTTGGACTCTGTTCTCCCCACAGTGCAATATTACAAACCTTTCCAGCCTGGCTGCTAAGCTGTTTCCCTGCTCTTAGATCAACCTGAGTCAGTTTTCTATTTTTTTTGCAGGAATTTGGGGGGGGGGGGCTTCAGAGATTGGGAGATGCCAAAATTGACTTTGGGGGTGAAGCAGAACTGAAGGACTGAGAAGGGAACCCATGGAGGGAGGGAGCAGATGAAGGCATGGGGAGGGAGAAGGAGCCTCAGCCAGGGAGGGCCAGGGCGGGGTAGGGCCTTCCAGGCAGAGAGCAGGGAAGGATCAGGGGAGGTAGGAACCTGAGAGAGAAGCTGTTCCTGTCCTGTGCTCACCAGACACTTCTCTGGAGCCCAGAGGGGAGGCCTCAGGGGGAGCAGGCCTGGGAGGGGTTTTTGTCTCACTTCCCCTAAGTCTGTGTCACTGTGTGGAGCAATACTACCACGTTCCCATGCTAGACAGTAATAATCAGCCTCATCCTCAGCCTGGAGCCCAGAGATGCTCAGGGTGGCCGTGTTCCCTGAGTTAGAGCCAGAGAATCTCTCAGGGATCCCCGAGGGCCTGCTGTTATCACTATAAATCACCAGCTTCGGGGCCTGGCCAGGTTTCTGCTGGTACCAGTTTACATATTTATCACTAATTCCATCCCCAGAACAGGAGATGGAGGCCGTCTCTCTCAGGCTCTTGGACACTGAAGGTGGCTGAGTCACCACATAGGAGGCCCCAGAACCTGCAAGGAAGGATAGAAGAGATTGGTCAGAGGCAGGGAACTCTCCCCCTCCAAGGAGATGCTGACCCCTCAAGCAGCTCAGGGCAGGACTAGGCTTGGCCTGAGACACTGTGGAGTCTGAACCACAGAGAGGAGACACTGGGCAACTTCACCTGTGTAGACAGTCAGGAGTGAGAACAGCAGAGAGATCCAAGCCATGGTAGAGCTTCCTCCCAGAACTCTGTGTCCTCAGGCTCCCCTGCTGGGGCTTGGCTCTCCCAGGGCTCCCTTAAGACCAGCCCAGGCCCTGCAGGGAGGAGGCCCCCACATGCAAATCTGCTCCTGCTCTGAATACCTGAAGGAGTGGCAGCAGGTGATGACTGACTGACCCTATGGACCCTGGGGCAGAAGGGGCAGGTCATTTCTCTGGCAGAGGAGGGGTCATCCGGAGTCCTGAGATAATTTCCTCCTCTGAGATTCCAGGATTCTGGAAGTCAGATTCGTTTGTCCCCAGGCCTTTGTCTGATGCTCCAAGATCTTGTCACTCTAACTGAATTGCTTTCTGCTCCTGGGCCTTCCCTGTACCCTGTGGTCTTCTCCCCATGGACCTTCTCTCACTCATGCCACCATGTTATCCTTGTAGGTGAATTCCCCCATGCCCTGCTTGGAGACAGCCAGGCTACATCCCCTCCAGCTGTGCCTGTGACTGAAGGATTCAGACACACCATGGACTGAAGAATTCTCTCCTCCAGCACTGTGGGCCCCTTTCAGGGGGTGTTGTCCCCATTAGGATGTGAACTCCATCAGGGCAGAGACTGTCTGTTTATCTGCTTTGGAATACCCAGCATTCAGCACAGGGCCTGGCACACAGGAAGGGAATAAATAAGAAGTACTTGTTGCCTTGCCCGACCTCCAATTCAGAGCTACCTCTTCACCATCCAAAGGAAGAATTATAACAGCAATTGGAGAAGCTTTTCCCCCCACATCCTCAGGGCTCCTGCTGCTCTGGCCTCCCAAGAAGCTAAAGAAGAAGAAAGCCAGGCACATCCTCACTCGGGGACTCACTTTCCCATTGGTAAAATGAGGTCTACTGAAAAAGGGGGTCTCTAACCTCCCATCCAGTTGTGGCCTCCAGTCATCAAGCCTCAAGGCCCTGTTTTCATGCAGATTTTCCAAAACTTGAGGCCCTTAGGGAACCAAAGTTGGGGGCAAAATTTCAGAAAATTTAATTTTTTCATTTATATTTCAAAATTTATTTTCTGTTTAAGAAAACAGGAGATTGGCTGGCAAGCACTTTCTCAGTATTCAGGGTATTTTCTTGAACTGCCCAATCCCCTGGTTTCTTGGAATGATGCTTCATGCCAGAAGGGGAATGGGAGATCTTTCTGGACTGCCAAAGACCCATCTTTGCAGTGGGGAGGCCACCCAGACCACAGTCCTGTGACACATGTTGAGCCTCAGAGGGCCTGGGGACATCCTCTGAGCCTCAGATCATCCTGGTGTTCAACCCCCTCTCTGGGTTGGATTTCCCTTTTCTTTCCATCCTGAAGCAGGGAAAGATTGAGATGTGTGTGGATGGAGAAGGAATTCCTGAAGGAGGTCGTCACTGATCTTGGAAGCAAGAGTGGATTTTGAGCAACTTTGGTCTTTGAGAAGGAAAAAAAGAAAGAGAAAAAGAAAGAACCAGCTTTGCCTCTTCTTTGATGTCAGCTCATCCTCCCCTCCAGCCTGAACCGTGATCCTCTCTCTCCTTTGGTGTCTGTCTTTCCTCCTTTCCCTTGTCCTTTGATTTCCTCCCCACTGGGCCCAGATGACTCTGGAGGAGAGAGTGAGGCTGGCAACTTTACACAGCCCTGCCTCCCTTAAATCCCATTCACTTGCACTTCAAGGCATCACCTTCCTGATGTCATTCGTTCTCTTCTAGAACCAAAACCAAACAACAACTATCCCCAGCCTTAGCTCCTGTGCCTTAGACCCCTGGATACTGTGCCCCCTGCGCCAGGCCAGTTCTCTACCCATCCTGCCATTTGGTGGTGTAGTGGTTAGGATGGGGTACAAGCCCAAGCCAAGACCTTTTCCCCTTGGATCAGGAGGGGTTTTGTCCCATTGGTCTGAAGGGCCCTAGAAAGTCTGGTCTTGGGGGAGCTCCTTGGATTCCCCTTCCATTTCTCCCTCCCCAGATACTCCCTATTTAGGAGTTTTTTAAAATTTACTCCCAATTTAACATTGATCCTAACATCCTTTTGATATTCCTGACTACTCAGCATTCTCTTGAAATCCAAGTTGCCCAGCTTGGATTGTGGATTGTCTGGACTACCAGCCATTCCCATCAGGATTCTCCCTGGGTTTGATCTATCAAGACCATCCCTGGGACCCCAGACTACTTGGCGATACCTGGATTCTTCCCTCAGTCTTTTCTGTATTTAAGTTGCATCTCACCTCCAAGAAGAGGCTTAGGTTGAATCCAGCACAGACTCTGTCTAGCTGAGATTCTATCTGACCAGCTTATCAATATGAACGTTGCAAAAGCTTATACTTCTTAAGAGTCAACCCAGTATGGCAAGTCTTTAATAAATTTTGTTTTTCTTTGGCTTCACGAAGGCTTGTGACAAATTCATTCAAGCAGGACCTGGCATGTCAGTATTTTGCGATCCCCCAGAACCCTGAACCTCAGCAGTTGGAACTTGGGATTTGAAGTCAAGAAGACTTATTTTCAGTTCCTGCCTCTGAAGCTTATGAGCTGTGTGACCCTGGGCAAGTCACCTAACCTTTGTGGGCCTCTGCTCTCATGTGTGTGTAAAATAGAAGCATAATTGCCCCTATCTCCCAGGGCATGTAGTGAGACCTAACACATGTCATTGTGTTACCAACCCCAAATTTCCCAATAAATTCTCCATACTGGCCATCCCTTTGGGCCTGTGCCCACTCCCACCCTCAGGCAGATCACAAAGATCTGGGAATTGAGGGAGACGTGGAGAGACCTTTCCTAGGGCTTCTTGCTCCAGCCACCTCTTCTTTCTGAGCCCTCTCCTCATCCCCCCAACCCACACTGAGAGGGCCCCTCCTCCCCCACCTGCCTAGCATTTCTCTGTATTGTTCTTCCCCATTCAGGGGCATCTGGGATCCTCCCATAGAAGGGAAGAGGCTTGAGAACAGAGACTGCTGCTGTTTTTGATTGTGGCCCCTGCACCTGCCCCAGGGCCTGGCACAGCGTAAGTGCTGAACAGTGGCTCATCATTGGACTGATTGGCATCTTTTTAGTACCCGAGGATGTTGTTCAAACTCTGGGGCTGAAGGAAATTCTGAAGTGTCCCCTAAAAAAGTGGAGCATTGGGAGGGGCAGCTCTGCATCTTCCCCAGCTCATGGGGAGGGGCTGGGAAGGCATCAGTTGAGCCTCCCCCAGGTCACAGGGAAGGAGGCCAGAAGCCCCAGGGGGCATTTCCAGCCCACTTCAGCCCCAAACTCATTCCAAAGTCTCCCTCTGGTGGCCAGAAGGTGAATGGCAGCCCCAGAGAAGGTTAGAGAGAAGGTCCGTCATTACTGACTGCTTTTCCATTTTAGAAGGGAAGGTTCTTGGGAACAGAGACTGTCCTTCCTTTTGCATGAATCTTTATTCCCGGCTCTTAATCCAGTGGAAAGATGAAAAGGACTCTTATGTTCATCAGTGTTTAACCCAATGGCAACCAAAAATGGGATTAGATACTGTTGATCAATTCCCAAACCATTTTGAGTCCCCAGAACCTGAGAAAGGCATAAAAGCTGGCTTGGTCAATCAAGAGATAGACATTTTGACCCAAGCTGAGCTGACGGGCAACCACAAGCTCTCTTACCCTTCACGGTCCACAGGCATGCAAATCTTTCCTCAGTCTCTTCAGTTCCTGTGGGCTGGTCTTTGGCTTCCACCAGAACACAGGCTGAAGAGACTCTGGGGCATTTGCTCCTTGCTCAGTTGGGAAAGACCTCAGCTTGTCCAACAGTGACCTCCAGTGACCAAGGCTAGTAAGTGGTGCTTCTTCAGAGAAGTATGTTCCTGTAATACTAGTCTTCTTGTGGGAGTGTAACACCAGGTAATGTTACTTAGGAAAAAAAAATAACCCAGAAGAATCCATCAGCCTGGGGTTTTCAAGCCTGAGACAGCTAGAGGTTCCTAGAGGAGGTCAAATGAGCTGAGATCTCATCTCCTAGAAGACTGAAGAATTTTAACACCTGTTTGACTCAGACCTTGGGGACCAATGAGTTTGGTGAAAGGCTGAGAAAGATTTTCAGGGTTAAAAAAATAAAAAAGCATTGAGATATAGTGGTAGAGTTGGGGCTGAATGAATTTTCAAGAGATCTTATTGGCCTGGTTTGTGGTTTGCCTTTAGACAATTCAAGATGTGGATTAAGAAGGAAGAAAAGATCAGAGGAGAGAGGAGAAAAGCATGTGAATAGGCGGAGTAAGAATAGTGGGGAGTTCAAATGTCTTTAGAATCCAGGATCCCCATTTCCTTGTTGAAAGATTTAATTTCAGTAGGATGTGTGCTCCGAGAGACGTGTTCTTCAAGAAAATGAAGGAGACTGAGAACATACAATGTAAAGGAGGCCTCTCAGTTACTGGAAAGGATTGTTCCTCTCTGCAAGAAAGAGAGAGGAAGGTCTGTGTGCTACCAATTACACTGGGGAAGAGGCAGCCTCCCATGCATTCTGGACTGCTAGGCTGATCCAGAGCCTGAGACTTGGCCCCACTAGAAGGCACGGAATTAGGAGGGCATCTCTGTCTACATGGAGGCATGAACAAATGGTCCAACCTCCCCCAGATATGGATCTCTGAAAAGCTGAAACACGGTGTGACGGAAATACATTTCAAACTGCCTAATGACAGTCTGAAATTAAAAGAAGAAATACTACCCTCCAGCCCTTGATGAATCCTTACAATAGTAGAAAATTTGAGAATCCATTTTGAACATTCACAGTGCATACATACTCTCTGAAATAGGGATGGAGAACCTGTGGCCTCATAGCAACATGTGACCCTTTAGGTCCTTGGGTGAGGACTTTAAATTGTACAGAACTAATCCTTTTACTAAGGGGATTAATTCGTAAAGTTTGGATGCAGTCAAAGGACCGCACTTGAGAACCTAGAGGGCCACATGTGAACTTGACCCCACAGCTTCACCATTCCTGCTCTGCACTATCCCTCCTCCTCCTCCTCCATCTCCCTTGGCCCCCTTCATGTCCCAGTTTAAATCCCACCCAGGACAGGAAGGATTTCCTGATCTTTCTTAACTCTAATGCCTTCCATCTCTTGGTTATTTCCCTTGTTTTCTGTCTATAATTAATTTGTACGTAGTTGTTGGTACTTTGTCTAGTCATTAGACTGTGATCTCCTGGAGAGCAGACTCTGTTTTTTGACTTTCTTTATATTCCCAGGGAATAGCCACCAGTAGGCTTTTAATGACTGTTCATTGACTGACTGATCGAAACTTTTTCTCTTAGGAGGCAATCCCCTAAGGTTCCAAGTTCTCTGTTGAACTACACTCCTAGATCTACAGATCATGGGATCTTACTGGGGCATTGTCTTAAGTAGTAGTAGGAAAATAATAGTTGAAGGCTAAGGCATTGACTGAGAAGACCTCAAGTCCTGTAGCAATATAACGTCTCCCATAAAAATCCAGGGCTCACTTTGCCACAAACTCCTTCAGCTTGGTGAGAAGAGTCCACTTCCCAGTCATGTAACCATGAAGTAGGAGGACTAGACATTTCCTCTAACACCTATGACCTCTCATGTTTCTCCAAAACAGAAATTCTTTGACAAAATAAAGCAACTTTAGCTATCTCCATGGTTTAGAAATCTACAACCAAAAGGAAAGTAAAAGAAAAACAATGAACTGTCATTGATTCTGAACTCACTTCTTTCCTCTCCACCTGCCATGCTACCAGCAGCCAGGCTGCACGAGCTGGCACGAGGACCCAATATAGGAGCTTATAACAAATGCTAGCCCTTTGCTCTGATTTCTCCTCCTTCTTTTCAGTGCCATGGAGATGTCTATAGGTTGAAGAAGTGTGTTGAGGCCATGCCACACTCCACTATGCCTGAGGGAAATAGTTCAGCCTCCAGTTGAGGTCGGCTGAGGCTATCTGAAAATCACTTCGGGCAGAGACCTGAGTTACCAAACTGTGAATTCCCCAGCATGGGAAAAAGTTGAAATGCTTTGATATGAATCTCCTAGGAAAACCACCTTCCAATGGAAGGGATTCAGAAAGTGAGCAAGAGGGAATATAAGGGGAAAAAGATAGAAATCTATAAAGAGAACACCCAGACATTATGAGCATAAATATAAAACTCAGTAGGGAAAGCATTAACAAGATAATGAAATATGGCCTTTAGAAGTAGTAAATGAGTGCAGATATCTATGAATAAATCCTGTATATTAGAGGGAAAAAATCAGCTAACATAAAAAAGCAAAAATCCATCTAATTAAAAGAGATGAGGAACAAAATTACATCTTGCTAAAAAGTTACCATGGATAATGAAGTAACATCACTACTAAACATGGGGGCAGCGAGGTGGTGCAGTGGATAGAGCACCAGTGCAGGAGTCAGGAGGACCTGAGTTCAAATATCACCTCAGACATTTGATACTCACTAGCTGTGTGACCTTGGGCAAGTCACTTAACCCCAATTGCCTCATCCTGGGTCGAATCCAGTCATCCTGATGAATATCTGGTCACTGGATCCAGATGGCTCTGGAGGAGAATCGAGGCTGGTGACCTGCCCAGCCCTCCCTCACTCAAAACAAAGTCAAGTGCAAGTCATGTCATCATTTCTCTGATGCCATGGTCTTCTTCGGCAATGAAGGATGAACACACACTACTAAACATATGTGTACCAAGTGGTATAACATCTAAATTCTTAGAGGAGAAGTTAAATGAGTTGCAGGAAGAAATAGCAAAATTGTATTAGTGGAGGTAGGTAAAAAAGATAGTAGTCAATGGCCATAACTATCCACTGTCTGATAAACCAAAGACACCAGCTTCTGGATAAGAATTCATTATTTGGCAAAAATGTCTGGGAAAACTGGAAAATAGCTTGACAGGAACAAGGCATAGAGGAACATCTCACATCCTATGCCAAGGTAAGGTCAAAATGGTTACATAACTCAGACATAAGGAATGATACCATACACAAATTAGTAGAGCAAAGAACAGTTTAGCTGTCAGATTTCTGGAGAAGCCAAGAATTTATTTCCAAAGAAAAATAGAGGACAAGTGGTTCCCTGGATCTCCTCTGGCACAGACACACTACTCCCCTTGCTCTCCCAGGGTTAAAAGTTCCTGTGACAGGGGCTGAGACAGCCTCCCAACTCAGCTAACCCCAGGACTTACTGCTTGTCATTTAAGCAGACCCAGACTGCAGGTGTTTTCTCTTCACAGGGACATTTCTTCTTGGATATTTCTTCAGATCTTCTGTGAGTGTCCCAGGAGGACAACTCCTAGTATTATTTCTTTTTAACACTCTGTGTTCTCCCCAAGGTGCTATTATCATCTTGTTTGTGGAGGAAATCTGGAGAGGCTGGACACTTCTGTCCTATCCTACCATCTTCCTAGAAAGCAACAGCAATTTTCCTAATTATTTTTTACTTACAGCAGGCTTACATTGACATGACTATTGATAATTTGGATTTCTTCCTCTGAAAACTATTTTTACCTTAGGACAATTTTTTAAATTAAATAGTGTTTTATTTTGTGATAACTTAGAATCTATTCCATGTATGTGGAAAATGACACTCTAATCCCATTTTTGTACCATGAAAAATCTCTCCAAGCATAAATGTACATAAGGGTCATTTTCTTCCTTCCACTGTACTAACAGTTGAAAAGATAAATGTAAAGGAAATAAGGTCAAGGACTTTTCTCCTGTCCATCCCTGGGGCTGCCATTGACCCTGAGGCCAGCAGAGGGAGACTTTGGAATGAGTCTGGGGCTGAGCTGGACTGAAAATGCCCCCTGGGGCTCTTGGCCCCTGAGCTCTTGGTATCCTGCTTGTGACCTGTGGGAGGCTCAGCTGATGGTGCCTTCCCAGTACCTCCCCCTGAGCTGAGGGCATGTGCAGAGCTACCATTCCCAATGCCCCACCTTCCCAGGGGACACTTCAGAATCCCCTTAGACCTCTGAGTTTGAACAACATCCTCTGGTACTAACCATGTGCAGACAAGCCCAAGCCATTGTTCAGCACTTACCCTGTGCCTAGAGACATGAAGGCTACCCAGCAGCCACCGAGTCTAACTGATTTGAGAAGCAGGCAATCTGCTGGGGCCAGGTCCTCAGACCTGGGAAAGGAAACGCAAAGCCTCTCCTCTCCTTTCATCAATATACAGAGTGAAAGGTTCTTCTAGACTGGGTAGAGCTAATGCTGGAGGGGTGGTCAATATGGTTTTTGGAGTCTCAGAAGCTTTAGCCTGCTTGGAGCCTCACTCTATAGGGAATGAGCCAGGGCCTTGAACAGCAGTTAAGGGTTACTATCTCTCCCAGGTTTTTGGCTTCATTAGATATTGACGGCTGTGGGGGAACATTTAGGGTCTTGGTAGGAAACAGCTACTGGAGCATCATGAGTAGCTCACCCAGGATCCAGGAATTCCAAACAATTGGCTCAACTGTCTGCCATATTTCCAGAGCCTGTGCCCCACCAGGAGGACTTCCTCAGGTTCTCTGAGGCCTAACAAGTATCCTAGGGTCTAGTGTTTGCATGGTCTTTCCAACTCTGATGGTAGGGCTCTGGGGCTGAGAGAGGAATCCTATTCCCTATATGATCTGATGGAATAAGACAATCCAAGAGGATGAGCTGAATACTGACAAAGTACTTGTGCACTAGGCTCCTGTTCTCTTACATGTTAAATAGATTTTGGAAACAAATAAAAAATTAAATTTTCTTAAACTTTGCCTCTAATTTTGGTTCTGTAAGTGTCCAGTGTTTGGTGAATCTACTTAGAATCCCAGATGAATAAAGGACCCTTGGGCTTGATCATTGTGTGTATATGTGTGCGTGCATGTATATGTGTGTGTTCATCTTTTGTTGCCAAAGAAGACTATGCCATCAGACAAATAATGACATGACTTGCACTTGACTTTATTGTGAGTGAGCGAGGGCTGTGCAGGTTCCCAGCCTCACTTCTCCTCCAGAGCCATCTGGGTCCAGTGACCAGATATTCATCAGGATGACTGGAGATGACCCAGGATGAGGCAATTGGGGTTAAGTGACTTGCCCAAGGTCACACAGCTAGGGAGTGTCAAGTGTCTGAGGTGAGATTTGAACTCAGATCCTCCTGACTCCTGCACTGGTGCTCTATCCACTGCACCACCTAGCTATCCCCTTGATCATGGTAGTTTCCATGTAGTTCAGGGACCTTGGAGACCTTCTGCTCCAGTCCTCTCATTTCACCAATGGGGAATTGAGGCCCAGAGGGAGAATTTGCCTGACTTTCTTCCTCTGCAGCCTCTTGGGAGGCCTGAGCAACAAGAGCCCCTGGGACTTTGGGGCACAAGCTGGGCCTACATACTGTTATAATTGTTGCTTTGGATGGTCCTGAGGCAGCTCTGGATTGGAGGCCAGGCATGCATTTTTTTAATCCTTTCTTGTGTGCCAGGCCCTGTGCTAAGTGTTGGAGATTTCAATGCAGCTAAATAGTCCCTGCCCTGATGGAGCTCATATCCTAACAGGGGAAGACACCCCTTGAAAGGGGCTCACAGTGATGGGGGAGAGAAGGCCCCATTCCCTGTGTGTCTGAATCCTCCAGAGTCACAGGCACAGCTGAAGGGAATGAAGCCCGGCTGTCCACAAGCAGGGCCTGGGGGAACTCACCAATGGGAGTTGGGGACAGCATGGGTGGGGTGGGGTGGTCCATGGGGAGAAGGCCCCAGGGCACAGGGAAGGTCTAGGAGAACAAAGCAGTTCAGTTACAGTGACAAGGTCCTGGAGCATCAGTCACAGGCCTGGGGAAAAATGAACCTGACTTTCAGAATTCCAGAATCTCAGAGGAGGAAATGTCCTCAGGGCCTATGATGACCCTCCCTTACCAGAAGAAAGACCTACCCACGCTGTCCCAGGAGCCCACAAGGTCAGTGAGTCATCACCTGAAGCCCCTTCTTCAGGTGTCCAGAAGAGGAGCAGATTTGCTTGTGGGGGCCTCCTCCCTGCAGGGCCTGGGCTGATCTGAAGAGAGCCCTAGGAGAACCCAGCCCCAGCTGGGGAACCTCAGGACACAGAGTTCTGGGAGGAAGCTTTACTTTGCCATAGCTTGCATCTCTCTGCTCTTCTCCTTCCTGGCTGTCTACACAGGCCAGGCTGCCCAGGGACTCCTCCTTGTGGCTCAGGCCCCATAGAGTCTCCAACTAGCCTTAGTCCTGCCCTGAGCTCATGCTGAAGTTGCTTGAGGGGGTTAGCACCCCCTTGGGATGAGGTCTTCTGCACAATCTCTTCTTTCCTTCCCTTGCAGGTTCTGGGCCTCCTATGTGCTGACTCAGTTGCCTTCAGTGTCCAAAAGCCTGGGAGAGATGGCCTCCATCTCCTGTGCTGGGGATGGACTTAGTAGTAAACATGTACAGTGGTCCCAGCAGAAACCTGATCAGCCCCGTAAGATGGTGATTTATGGTGACAGCATCAGGTCCTCAGGGATCCCTGACAGATTCTCTGGCTCCAGCTCAGGGAGCACGGCCACCCTGAGCATCTCGGGGCTCCAGGCTGAAGTGAGGCTGATTATTACTGTCAGGTGGGGGTTTATGATGCTGGTGGTCACAATGACACAGACTGAAGCGAAAGTGAGACCAAAAGCCCTCCCAGGTCTGCTTCCCCTGTGCCCTCTGCCCTAGTCTCCAGAGAAGTGCCTGGTGAACACAGGACAGAAACAGCTTCTCCCTCAGGCCTCTTCTTCACCTCCTCCCACCCTACTCTTCTGCCTGACAGGGCCCATCCCCCCCTCTGACTCTCTATCTCTAAGGCTCCTTCTCCACCCCAGGCCTTCATCTGCTCCCTCCCTTCTTGTGTTCCCCTCTCATGACTTCATCTATGATGCCCTCCTCCCAAAGCCTTGTCAGATATCTCCCCAAGTGTGAAAGTTTTGAATGGAGCTCCTGTGCCCTGGCCCAGCCCTAGGTCAGGGAATTCCTGGCCCGGAGTACAGCACACTAGGATCTCACAAAGAAATTTCTGGTAGTACCAACCTTTCTTACTGCCCCGAGACCATACTTTCTTCATTTATAACAATTATTGAATAGTCTTAAGACAGCTAGAGATGAAGTCAATGAGAGAGGGGTCTGAAGTCAGAATGACCTAGTTCAAATCCAGCCTCAGGCACTTCTCAGTTGTGTGACCTTGGACAAATCACTTCACCTCTGTTTGCCTCAGTTTTCATCACTGTAAAATGGGGTAAATAATAACTCTTATTTCTCAGGATTCTTTAGAGGATTAAATGAGATATTATAAGGCAAAAGCACTTAGCATGGTGCCTGGAATATGATTTCTGATGTTCCTCATCTGTAGTTTTCAGAAGAGGCCCAACAGCATCAAAGAATGATGTCTTGACTCTTATACAAATTAGATTTCAGTGAGGCAGAGTTGGACAGAGGCATCAACCTCACTCATCTTCCAGAGTCACCAAAGGTTAGTGGCAAGACAAAAGTCAGGGTGATCAGTGATGGCCTAGGATGGTGGGGATGACATTGGCATCTTTGATGTCCACCAATCTCTAAGGACTCCTAGAGTCTGCTTCAGCCTCCTTCATGGCATTGAAACAAATTGTTCTCATCTGTCCATTCCAATGAAAAGTCTTCATGTGCTTGGGGTAGACTCACTGATATGTTTGTGGCCTGCTGATCACCCTAAACATGGTTTTAGCCCATCTACCAATATGGTGTCACCAAACTGTAACTGCTGTACATGCTACAGCTTCTTGGAGCCAAAGAGGAAACAAAGGTCCAAAGGTGGACACCCAATGTGAATGAGGAGCCCTGAAAAGTTCTGGCAAACCCTCACAACAGAGGTATTATTCCTCCCTGAAGACCTCCCACACTTCCTGGCACATAGTATATAAGTGAATATTCCCTTTCCCTTCCCCACTCATCTCAAACTGCTGAGTGAAATATGAATCATGGGTCTCTCTCAAAAAAGAGAACAGGAGTGGATTTGAGGCCTTGAGGATGGAACCAAAGGGTTAGAGGAGTGTCTGTGGAAAAAGTGATAGCTAAAGATACATACATACATACATACATATATATGTATATATATATATATGTGTATATATATATATATACATACATATATATATGGACATATACATATAAGGAAGCACTGTTTCTAATGTGGATAAGCTAGACTCTCCCATTAAGATCAGGTGTGAAGCAAAGATGCCCACTATTAATAATATTATTCAAAATTGTATTGGAAATCCTAGCAATAGCAATAAAAGAAGAAAAATAGATAGAAGGAATCAGAACAGGGAATGAGATAATAAAAGTTTCTCTTTTGAAAGATGATATGATAATATACTTGGAAAATCCCAAAGATCCAACAAAAATGAGTAGAAATGATTAATAATGTTAGTAAAGTAGCAGGACACAAAATAAATCCACATAAATCATCAGCATTCTCATATATCACAAATACTACCCTGTAAGAAGAGAGAATAATAGATACCCCATTAAAATAACTCCAGACAGTACAAAATAGCTGGGAGTACAACCGGCAAAACAATACCATGAATTAAATAGACAAAATTATATTTTTCTGACAACAATTATTTCTTTTTTAAAAAAATATTTCTTTTTAATTATTTTTTAAGTTTTGGGGAAGATTCTACACATACATTCACATCAAACGCATTTTCACATTAGTCATATTGCATACAAGAACTAAAATAAATGGGAGAAACCATGACAAAAAACAAAACAAAACACAACAGAAAATAGTTTGCTTCATTCTTCTTTCCATTTCCATAGTTCTTTCTCTGGATGTGGATGGCATTTTGCTTCAAGAGTCCTTTGGACATGTTTTAGGTCCCTGCCTTGCTGTAAAGGGCTAAGTCCATCAGAAACAGTCCTTGCACACTTACAGTGTTCTTCTGGTTCTGCTCCTTTCACTCTGCATCAGTTCATATAAGTCCTTCCAGGCCTTGCTGAAGTCTTCCCATTCATCATTTCATATAGCACAGTCGTATTCCATTAGATTCATACACCACAACTTGTTTAACCATTTCCCAGTTGATGGACATCCCCTCAATTTTCAGTTCTTGGCCACCACAAAAAGAACTGCTACAAATATTTTTGTACAAGTGTACAAAATGTACATCCCATTTTAATAATCTCTTTGGGATACAGTCCTAGAAGCAATATTGCTGAGTGAAAGGGCATGCAAAATTTTGTAGCCCTTTGAGCATAGTTCAAAATTGCTGTCCTAAATTGTTGGATCAGGTCACAGCTCCATCAAGAATGAATTAGTGCTTCATGTATCCCATATCTTCTCCAACATTTATCATCTTCTTATTTTGTCATGTTAGCCAATCTGATAGTTGTCATGTGGTACCTCGGAGTTATTTTCATATGATTCTCTCTAATCAATAGTGATTTAGAGCATTTTTTCATATGACTATAGATAGCTTTAATTTTTTCCTCTGAAAACATCCTTTTGATATCCTTTGACATTTATCAACTGAGGGATGACTTGAATTCTTGTACATTTGACTCAGTTCTCTATATATTTTGGAAATGAGGCCTTTATCACAGACAGTAGTTGCAAGAATTCTTTCTCATTTTTCTGCTTCCCTTCTAATCTTGGTGGCATTGGATTTGTTTGTGCAAAAACTTTTCAGTTTAATCTAATCAAAATTATCTGTTTAGCACTTCACAATGCTCTCTATCTCTTGTTTGGTCATAAATTTCTTCATTCTCCATAAATCTGACAAATACACTATTACTTGCTCCCTTAAATTGTTCATTGTATCAGTCTTTATACTTAGATCGTGTATTTATTTGGACTTTATTATTGTGTACAGTATCATAATGCATATAGGAATCTACTCTTTGATAAGCCCAAGGATCTCAGCTTCTGGAATAAGAACTCAATGTTTAACAAAATATTTAGCATTTACAGTACCATACTGAATTACAGTGGTGATAATGAACAACCTTGTTTCACCCCTGATCTTACTGGAAATATATCTAGCTTATCCCCATTGCATATAATGCTTGCTGATGATTTTAGGTAGATGCTGCTTATTATTTTACAGAAGGCTGCCTTTATTCCTATGCTCTCCAGTGTTTTCAATAGAAAGTGTTGTTTTTTCAATAGTTTTTTCTGCATCTATTGAGATAATCATATGGTTGTTGTTAGTTTTGTTGTTGATACGATCAATAAATGCTGATAGTTTTCCTAATACTGAACCAGTCCTGCATTCCTGGTATAAATCCTACTTCATCATAATGTATTATTCTCATGATAAGTTGCTGTATTTTTTTGCTAATATCTTATTTTAAATTATTTAAAATTTTTGCATCTATATTCATTCTGCTATCCATGTCCATTTTATGGGAGAGTTCATCCCATTCACATTCACAGTTATGATTACTATCTGTGTCTTTCCCTCCACCCTCTTCCCTTCTATTTATGCTTTTAGTTCTCCCTTCTCCCTTCCTCTCCACAATAGTTTGAATTTTTGACAACAGCCTCCCTCAGTCTTCGCTCACTTCTTTCAGTCCCCCCCATTTATTCCCCTTTTCCCTTACTACTTCTTCCCTCCCTTTTAAACTCCCTTCCCTTTTCTTTCCCCTTTCCCCTCCTACTGTCTATGAAGGTAGTTAGATATCTATACTTAACTGAGTCTGTTGTTTTCTCCTTGAACCAAATCAGATGAGAATAAATCTCAAATAGTGCTGATATCCCTCCCCTCTTTCCTTCTACTGTAATATGTTTTTGTGCCTATTCCTGTGATGTAATTTGCCTTTCCTGCCTCCTCCTTTTCAAGTCTCCTGTTACAATCCATTCAAACTCTTGAATCACCTTTTATGATCACATCAGTTAATTTATACCCACTCCCTTTATGTATATCACTTTTAAATATCATAATAAATATGTTATTCTCAAGATTAACAAGTATCATCTTCCCTTATAGAGATGTAAATAGTTTTCTCATTTTTGCACCCTGTTTACCTTTTTATGCCTCCTTTGAGACTTGTATTTGAAGACCAAATTTTCTATTGTACTCTGGCCTTTTCATCAGGAAGGTCTGGAAATCCCTTATTTCATTGAATGTCCATCTCCTTGTCTGAAATATTATGCTCAATTTTTCTGGGTAATTGATCCTTGGTTGTAGTCCGAGATACTTTGCCTTACAGAATATCATATTCCAATCCCTCCGATCTTTTAATGTAGAAGCTTCAAGGTCCTGTGTGATCCTGATTGTAATTCCTCGATATTTGAATTGTTTGTTTCTGGCTGTGTTTTCTCCTTAACTTGATAGTTCTGGAATTTGACAACTATATTCCTTGGCATTTTCAATTTGGAATCTTTTTAAGGAGGTGATGTGTGGATTTTTTCATGACTATTTTGCCCTCTGGATGTTGTGTTTCAGTGCAGATTTCCTTGATGATTTCTTAGAAGATATTGTCCAGGTTGTTCTTTTCATCATGACTTTCTAGTAGACCCATAATTCGTAGATTTTGTCTCCTGGATCTATCTGTTTGCCAGGTCAGTTTCTTTTCCAATGAAATAGTTTACATTTTTTCTATTTTTTTCATTCTTTAGATTCTGTTTGACTGATTATTGATGTCTCAAAGGGTCATTAGGGTCTACTTGCCCAATTCTATTTTTAATAGATTGCTTTCTTTGGCTAACTTTTGCACCTCCTTTTCCATTTGTCCAATATTTCTTTTCTGGAGTTATTTTCTCCAGTTAGGTTTTGTACTTCCTTTTCCATTTGTCCAACTTTTCCAGTTAGATTTTGTGCTTCCTTTTCCTTTTACCCAATTTTCCTTTTTAAGGAGCTGTTCTATTAGTGAATTCTTTTTCTAATGTTTTAAAAATCATTGGCCAATTTTTCTTCTACCTCTTTATTTGGCTTTTAAAATCCTTCTTGAGTCTCTAAGATGTTCTTTGGACTTGATACCAGTCCATATTCCCTTTTGAGATTTCATATTTAAATATAGTCTCAATGCTGACCTCTTCTGTATTCTTGTTTTGATCTTTGTCTCCATAGTAAGAGTCTATGGTCTTTTCCTTTCTGTTTTGCTTCTTGATCATGATTATTGCCTCTTTCCTGCCTTTTAAAATGGATCTCTGATTCTGGGGCACAGTTTCTGTCCTGAGACTTGAGACTTTGTGTGTTGTTGACTCTGGTTCTTTCAGCTAGAAGCCAGAATGCTGCAGTTTACCTGGTGCTGAGCTGGCTGGTGTGCCATGGCAGAAGCCACGTAAAGTTCTTGAGTTTCCTTGGAGTTACCCTAGAGATTGCTGAGTGAGGTGTGGGGGAGGGGTGGTCTGGCCGCAGGAGATCTACTCTCCTGAGCTAGAGAACAAGCAGGCTCAGTGGCTGATGAACCTTTCTCTGTGTTAGTGTCCTCCCGGATCCCCTGGCTGTGCTAAGTCACAGTTTATGGGCTCCACTCACATGGGGCTCAGGATCTTCTCCTGGTTCACTGAGATGGGGCTGTCTGGGACAGCTCTGGTCCTGCACTGGTCCCCTTCAACCAAAGCAAGGGGCTCTCTACTTAATGATCTTCCCATCCTCTCGAGCTAAGATACTAGATGACTCCATTTTTCCAGAATTTTCCTGGGGAAATATTCTCTGGATTTTTCAAGTTCAACAGGAGAGGGGGAGAATACTTACAGGTCACTCTGCCATCTTGGCTCCCAGAAGTTCAAGTAGGTGACTAACAGACATTTAATCTTCAGGTTGATTATTTCAGGAGTAGCTGCAACTGTTCCTAGGGGGTCTTATGTTTTTTTCTCACTCAGTTCTACTGTACTCCCATCCAGGACTGACATGTTTGAGAATCTACACTGCTGCTTCTGGTTCAGTCCACCCCAGCGCTCTAAGATGGCATGGTCTTCACTCCTTCTGCCTGTGTGCTCTGTGATATCCCAGCTCCATGTAACAGATCCTTTCTGTCGACCTTCCAGGCTGTCCTGGGCTGGAAATCTGCCACACTCTGTGTCCTAGTGTATTCTGCCTCTAAAATTTGTTCAGATTCTCTTTTCAGAGTTATTTGTAACGGCAATTTGAATTGGAAAATTTTTTCTTTGTGTTAATAGTCCCATTAAATCACCTGGAAGTCTAAGTCACATGTGGTAAGAGGAGATTGCTGAACAGGTGGAATAGGAAGAGTGGAGCAGAATCAGGAGGACGTGAGTGAGCATGGTCAGGTCAGAGGGGAGAGGATGTAGGCAGGTGCATGCTACAAGGCTTAGGCTTGTGAGATTTTGCTTGTGAGAAGGCCCTGGTTGAGGTGGGAATGGCTTTGCCCCCTTCAGTAATCATGCTTATTAACTTCTTGGTCACCATGATGATTCTGCTTTCTCTTCTGAGATGTGACTTTCTGGTGTCTAAACATGTTTTTCTTCTGCCTTCTATATGGAGACTCATATTTTATGATTGAGAAGTATGCTGGCATATCCATATTCACCACCAGTGCTGTAAATATTGCCTTGGTGATGCATTTGGCATCATGAACAGGATCGCAATGTATAAAATCTTTATTTGGAAGCAAAAAGGATTTAGAGGAAGATACTAGTATCCCAGGTTGGGACGATTTAACTTTTTCATCCTTATCCAGAGAATGGTCCAAGACCATGGGAACCTGTGAAAACTGAAAAGTGAAGTTACAGGAGGGACAACCTAGAAATGTGGAAATATGTTTACAAAGAATACCAATAAGACCAGGAAAGGAGTTGGGAGGGGTAAGTAGGAGAGGTTGGGTTTTATTAATGGGTTACCATATTTATGTAAAAACAGAGATGAGCTGCTTAAGGAAAAAATTCAGATGGAAAAAGAGTTAGCTAGTTTGCATGAGAATTCTCAGCCTTCAAGCTCTCCTTCACAAGAGCAGTCTGGGAGAATCTCACCCAGGAGGCAAGGTTGTTCATTTATCTCAGAAGAGGCTGAAAGCTGACAAAATCGTCAAGATGAGATTACCATATTATAAAGGAATATGTTGAGAATGGAATGTTCTTCCCTACAGCCACTTGATGGAATAGTCCTGTCTGGCTAATATGAAAGTCAAATGGGACATAGATGATAACAGTGAATTATAGACAATTGAATAAAGTTACTCCTATCTTGTATGCTGCTGTACGAGATACCATTACCTTAGTAGAAAAGATCCAGAAATATGATGGGACTTTGTACTCAGTTATTGATTTAGCCAATGCTTTCTTTTTTATCCCAATAGAATCAAAACAATGGGATCAGTTCATTTTCACTTGGCAGGGCTGACAATATACTTTTACATGCTTCCCACAAGAATTTCTGCATAGCCCCACTCTTTGTGACAGGATTGTGGTTGAACATTTGGATGAATTAGCGCTACCTGGTGTACAGCTTACCCATTACATAGATGATGTTATGATACAGGGAAAAACCGTAGAAGAAGTGGAGAAGCATTTGACACCTTTAATTGAGCATGTGGAAGGCAAAGGGTGGGAAATTAACCCTGCAGAGATTCAAGGGAGCAGGTCAAATCATAAAGTTTTGGGGTATACTATGGAATCAGGGGCTGTGAGAGATTCTCCCACAAATATGAGAAAAGATTCAGGATTTTCCTATCCTCACCAATAAGAAAGAGGCCCAAAAGTTTATAGGATGGATACTGGCGACATCACATACTGCATCTAAGACAAATTTTGAAACCTTTATATAAAATTACTAACGAAAAAAACCTGGATTGGGGACCTGAGTAGACAAAAGCTTTCCATGAAGGTAAGGTTCTATTCAATTGGTCCTAGATTTATGGTCTATGCAAAGTGACCCAGTGGAATTACAAGTGACTGCACAGCATGAATATACAAACAGTAGTTTATGGCAAAAACAACAAAGCCAAAATATACCTCTAGAATGTTGGTCTAGGAAACTCTCTTTATCTGGAACTCACTA
Source organism: Notamacropus eugenii (assembly GCF_028372415.1). NCBI lineage: Eukaryota > Metazoa > Chordata > Mammalia > Diprotodontia > Macropodidae > Notamacropus > Notamacropus eugenii. The sequence goes on along the minus strand of NC_092875.1, from coordinate 6,768,403 downwards.
TACCTCTTTTGAAAAGCAGTCATTAGCTGCATATCAGGCTTTGGTAGAGACTGAACAGCTGAGTTTAGGCCATGAGGTAAAACTAAGGCCTGGAATCCTAATTATGACCTAGGTAATGAGTACCCCATCTTCTCATAGAATTAGACATGCACAGGAATTAATCCATAATTAAATGAAAGTGGTATATTCAAAATAGATCTAAAACAGGCAAAAGTGGAGTTTCTGCTTTATATGAACCTAATATAGATACTGAGGGAAATGATATGCTCTCTGCACCAAAGCAATAGTTGTTACAGTCCTTGGTAAAATAGAATGAGGTATATGAAGCATTAGCTGAAGAACAAAAGAGACATTATGGTTAATGATAAGACAGCGAAATATTTGGGCCACGAAAGACATTGGAAAGCAGTAACCTATAACCCATGTGCTAAGCAGACTTTGGGAAGTGCTGGGATGGGTGGAAGTAGTCAATATGCTGAATTTATGGCAGTACACCAAGCTATCAAAACAGAACAAGGAGGACAGTGTCATATATTCATTGATTCATGGGCAGTAGCTAATGGGTTAGCTACATGGATGCCTATGTGGAAAAATCAAAATGAGGAAGCTCATGGCAAAGAAGTCTGGGACAAAAAATTATGGGAAGATATATGGGACTTGTCTTCAGTTATTAATTTATCAGTTTTTCATGTAGATGCTCACATGGCCCTCACCATGCCAGAAGGTCAGTACAATGCACATGCTAGTCAATCGACTAGCAAAGATTTCTACTCAATGTATTGTCCCTACTCTGACACCAACAGATGATCTGGTACTAGCAAAATTAATCCAACCAACAGCCAAGGATTTTGGGGTCGAGGCCACACACCAGTGGGCACAAGACCGAGGTGTTAGTACCTCTCATTCGTTGATAAAACAAATAACAGAAGAATGATTTATGTGTCAGTTGGAAAAGGAATGAACTGTTCCTTGGGTAGTTACAGAAGAGATAGAAAGAGGGAACAGACTAGCCCCAATTTGGCAAACAGATTACATTGTACCCCTATCCCAAGATAAAGGATTCAAATTTATATGTACTTTGTTGACACCTGTTCAGGTATACTAGTGGTTTGCCCCTATAAGAATGAGACAAAAAAAAAAAAAAACACCTGTAAAACTTTAGACATCATAAGTCTATTTTATGGAACTCCAATGCAGATTCAGAGCAACAATGGGTCACATTTCAAAGCTAATGAAATGAAGAGATATTATGTATTAAACAACATAACACAGATATATCATATTCCAAATTATCCACAAGTGCCTGGGTAAATTGAAAGAGTGAATAGATTATTGAAAAAACAGTTAAGGAAGTTAAGTTCTAATAACTCTTATCAGAGTTGGAAAGATAATGTGTTCATTGCTTTACATAACTTGCATAATAGACCATTGGGAGGAAGTACACCTGTAGCCAGAATGATGACTCCAAATCTGCAAATTAGAAAACAACAAAAACTTAAGATCCCAAATGTTGAGTGTTAGCCTGTATTGTGTTCAGGAACACCTGGTTCTGCAGGATATGATCTACATTGTTTAGAAGAATTTTGGTCGGATAGGAAAGAAATTAGAACAATCTCTACTGGAATATGTAGGAGAATCCCTAAGAATGATTTGGGTGGATATTACCTAAATCAGGATTAGCAGCTCGAGGAATACATATATTGCCTGGACTGAGAGATTCTAACTGTCAAGGAGAAATTATTGTGACATTACCAAATTTACGTGATGAAACCATACAGTTTTGTAAAAATGATAGAAAAGTTCAAGTGATTATTATTCCTTTGAAATAAGACCACTTATGAAAACTGACCCTCTTTCTGAAATAACTAGCACAGGAACTGAAGGATTGGGTTCTATTTTTAGAATAAAATTGGGAGCTAAAGTATGTGTAAAACGCAAGCCAGACAACATTCCAAAGACTGTGAAAATTATAACAAATACCATCACTGCTATTGACTCAGGAGAGGATGATTACCAAATTGTACCCTTAACTCATGTATTCTACCATGAATAAGGCTACGATAATGGGTTCATGGACTCCAGAACTATAGCTGAACCTCTATCTACCCTGCTTCTGGTTGTTGTTTCCTTTTTTCTTTTTTTCTTTTTATCTGTTATTCTGTTTATCTGTTTATCTTTTTATCTGTTTTCTAGATTTGTTTCCTATAGGCTTAGTTCTCTCCACCTGAAGATGCTTGATCACTTAAGTCAGATGTCACCCCCCTCCATGACTATGCTGTGTCATGACTGTGCTGTGTCATCTCTGAACCTGAAGGTGACCAAAGTACAAATGCCAACTAAGGAACTGATCTGTCAAATGGGACCTGTTGGGGTCCCAACTCTGCATACAATCTCATCAGGAAGTAGCTATGGAAGAAGAGACCTTCACCCCATACCCCAAGATTTTGGGCCCCATTTGTTCAAGAAGGGGAGTAATGGGGTGTGTGTGCTCAAACACCACCCTAAGATATTGTTTTATGTGCTCATTTTGTATGATCCCTATTATATTGTTGTAAAGTTCTGTATATACCAGTTGCCCCACCCATGTAATAAATATGAAAGATCTTGGGGCGGAGTGTAATGGTAATTTAAATTGGAAAATCTTTCCTATTAATTAATAGTCTCATTAAATCACCTGGAAGCCTAAGTCACATGTGGTGGGAGGAGATTGCTGAACAGGTAGAACAGGAAGGGTGGAGCAGAACTAGGAGGAAGTGAATGAGTGTAGTCAGGACAGAGGGGAGAGAATCCAGGCAGGTGTATGCTGCAAGGCTCAGGCTTGTGAGTGTTGGCTTGTGAGAAGGCCCTGGCTGAGGTGGAGGGAGGGCTTGGGAATGGCTTCATCCTCTGTGGTGACCATGTTTATTAACTTCTTGGTCCCCATGGTGGATTTTGCTTTCTGGTTCTGGGATTTGGCTTTCTGGTGTCCAAATAAATGTTTTTCTTCTGCTTTCTATGTGGAGAGTCTTTTATGTTTTGTGATTGAGAAATGTGCTGGCATATCCATAGTCACCACTAGTGCTGTGATACAGTATCTGAAGGAGTTTGTGGTAGAGGTTAGGTGTATATGTGCTCTCACTCCACAAGCTTGGCTCTGTCCTGGAAATCAAAACTTTTAAAAGCAATGAATATTTCAAATTGTTTTCATATGTAATTGTTATTGTTAAATACTATTCAAAAAAGTGACTTCATCCCTATGTCTCCTGTCGAAATGAATTTTATTCAAGAAGGAATTCTTCAATATTTTACTATTATTGGAACCCATTATTTGTTTTAAGGGGATAGATTTTAATCCATTGTTCCCTTAAAGGGAGTATCTTTTTCCGCAGTGAAATGGGAGTAAAATTTCTCCAGAAGAATGTGGAAAAGTGAAAAAGAATTTAAAATTGGCGGATTAGTGTTACTTCTAGGTACAGTATTGTGAAAAAAATAAATAAGTGAATGAATAAACAAAAAATCAAATGAATGAATGAATGAACAAATGAACGAATGAATAAATAATCCCATGGAAAAAAAGTACAAAACTCTCAAGGGAAATTTTGTGAAAGACATTAATTTCTGACTCAACCTATCTTGGCTTCCAAAAACACTATAAAGGATGAAATCTGAAATAATTGAGGAAACAAAGATTTGAGCTTCAGAACATATCAATTCATTAAGGTGGTCCACCTTCCCAGCCACAGAGGGCTTGGTTGAAACAATGCAGTAAAGTTTTATCACAATTCCCATAACTAAATAGAATTTTCTTACAAGACAGAAATTAGACCAGAACCATAATTAAATAGAAAGGGAATGGAGCTAATCCAGAATTGAGTCACAAGATGGAGTTAATGTGATATACTAATGCCCATAATTACTTTCGGGTCATTCAATGAAAGCAGATAATCCATAAAGAAAATACCTTAAGACTGGTTGAAAAGAATACATCATAATCTGTGAAGCTATGGATAAAACACAAAAGTTCCAGGAGTTCAGTCATTTAAATCAACTACGTGGCTGAATCCAGTTGAGTCTTTAGTGTGAATCAACACTGGATATGGGAGATAGGAGGGTTCCCTCATAACTCTTGGTCTCCTACTCCCCTCTTGTCCGTGAAATGACTCTGAGAACTTCAAACGTTCTGAACATCTGAAGTTCTCAGATTTTACCCACTGTTTGGTAGCAGAATCTACCTAAATTCGGAGGAACAGCCTCCAAACATTACTAGTGAGTTGCTCCAAGGGGATCCAGCCCAACATTATTTGTGGAATTAGACAAAGTAGCACGAGAGAATGCCACATATGTACTAATTATAGTTCAAACATCAACAAAACTCACTAATATGACCATGCTAGATTAATATGGATTGATCTTCAGGTCTATTATTCTCAGAACTGGAAGTAATAGCCTGTGCTGCAGAAAAAACCTTGCCTCTGGAATCCTGTTGATTCGTTGTCTGTTTCTGGGTATTTCTGTCTGGCTTCAGGAGGATCATATAACATTTGGGAATAAAAATGCATCCCAGTAACCCAAAACTGGAGGCTAAGATGGAGAAGATCTCCACAATCACCATGGCCTTCCCTTTGGCGCTTTGATATGTAGGGAGAAAAGTGGCCCAGACACTGCAAAACATTAGCATGCTAAAAGTGATGAACTTGGTTTCATTGAAGATATCAGGTAGGTTCCTGGCCAAAAAAGCTACAGTAAAACTTCCCAGGGCCAGAAAGCCCATGTAACCTAGGATGCAGTAAAATGCAAAGTCAGAGCCCTCATTACATCTAAGGATTATGTGGCCAGATTCAGAGTGTGCATCTGCTTCTGGAAAGGGGGGAGAGGTTCCCAACCAGATGCCACTTGGATGGCTGAGCAGATGAGAACAACATAGTTGGACACTCTAGAATTTATGAACATCCGCATCCTGCTCCCTGGCCTTACAACCTTGAAAGCCAGAACCACTATGATGGTTTTGGCCAAAATGGAGGAAACAGCTACTGTGAACACAACTGCAAACACTGTTTGTCGGAGGAGACACGTGGCAGGAGTAGGTTGGCCTATGAAGAGCATGGAGCAGAGGAAACAGAAGGCCAGGGAGATGAGGAGAGTGTAACTGAGAGTCCGATTATTGGCTTTGACTATGGGAGTTTCTTGGAACTTCACAAAGACCCACAAAATGAGAGCTGTCAGTAAAGAGAAGGAAACAGCTACAGAGGCCAAAGTCACCCCCACAGGTTCTTTCAGATTTAGGAAGGTGACAAGTTTTGGGAGGCAGCGATCTCTCTGCTCATTTGGATATTCATCTTCTGGGCACTTCGTACACTGCTCTGCACCTGCAGGAGACAAACAGGAGCTCAGTGTTCATTTTAAGAATTATCCCCATGCCCAGATACAGGAAGTGGTCAAAAGAGTTGCAACAATTCCTTCTGCCTCCACAGCATGCAAAACTCCCTTCCCTCTGTTGAAAAACCATGTCCTTGGTAAGTTACATGATGCCCAAGGCTGGGCACACTCTACTTATGTTCTTTATTATTGGTTGAGCTGAAATCACATTGATTCTCTGTATTCATTTACTTAACTGATGATACTTGTTGCTTTTACTACAATATTTAGTGCAATATTGTCTTAGTACAACAAACTTAGAAACCAGAATCTTTCATTATCAAATGTGAAGATTGCTTCTGTGTGTGTTGTCTTTGTAACAACAATTCTCCCTGGAGGTTGTCTGCATTAATCTTTCCTCATTCTTCCAGCTCCCTGGACGCCTGCTCCCACAGATAATTGCATTCATTTGACACATATTATGAAATTGCCTCCTATGTGTATGTTCCTGTTGTCTCCTCCATTGGCATGAAAGCTTCTTGAATCAGGGCATACTTCTTCTTCATACTAAACAGTGATGGACTGCTGGATTGATGATTTCATGAATTGCTGTCAGATTTCTTATAGGGGAGACTTCTTTTATTTTTTAAGTAACGCTCCTCACGTTAATCCTCAAGAAACTGATGCCATTCCCCAAATATTCAACAGTGAATTCAATTAATCTTTAATATTGCAGTCTTATTAGTTAACTTAAAACCAGATTCTCATTGGATAATAGATTGAATTACTTTTCACTTGTTTTTAGAATAGTAGATTGACTCTATTTGAACCCTTTCATTCAGATCTATGAGATTTTCTTATATTTTACCCCGAAGAGAGCACCCTAGAACAATTCTCTGCTGTCAGCAGGCTGTCTTTTCCCCAGACATCCCTGTGCTCCTCATTGCTTCTCTCTATCTGTTCCATGATTTTTATAACTCGAATATTTCAGGCCAAACAGACCTTTGAATTTCCTCTTTGATATCAGAGTTGGAAATTCAAACAGATTTGTCTTTTTGGATGTCACAAATCTCCACAGAAATCCTGTTATTTTATGATTCGTTTTCAATAAGTAGGTGGCATTATGAATAGGACACAGAAGTTGGAGTCTGGAATGTCTGAGTTAAAATTCTCCCTCAAACATTTACTAGCTGTGTGACCCTGGGAACGTCACTTCGGGTTGTCCATCTTAGTTTTCTCATCAGTGAAATGAGAATAATAATAGCACTCACCTCACAGAGTTATTGTGAGGTTCAAATGAGAGAGCATATAAAGCACAAAATTGAAGGGCTATAATGCTGGTTATAATAACAATTATCGTCATGATCATCTTCACTTCAAGAAACTACCCTCCGTGCCAAGGAGAGATCCGTGTCTACTTCATTACTAAAGAGAATCCTGGATTAGCAACATCACAGGTCAGCAGCTATAAAGATCATTATTGCATACAAACTTGGAATGCAAGGTCTATGAACCAAGGTAAGCCAGATGTGGTCATACAGGAGATGGAAAGATTAAGCATTGATATTTTGAGTGTCAGTAAACTTAAGTGGATGTGAATGGTGACCATTCAATATATTACTGTGGCAAGAATCAATTAGAATAAATGGAGTAGCCCTTCTAGTTAGTAAAAGGGTGAGGAAAGCAGTACTGAACTGTAATCTCAAAAATGACAGAATGATATCAGTTCAAATCCAAGAAAAACCAATCAACAAACAGTAATTCAAATCTATGCTCTAATCACTGATGCTAAAGAGACCAAAGTCGATCAGTTCTGTGAAGACCTGCATCATCTTCCTAAGTGGCAAAAATGTGCATAAGTACCATACAACGAATATATTAATGTCACTAATAACCATGATGGTGTAGTTACTGATCTACAGCCATAGGTCCTGGAGAATGAAGTCAAGTGGACCTTAAGAAGCATTGCCAACAGTGAGGCTAGTGGAGGTGATGGAATTCCAGCTGAGCTATTTAAAACACTAAAAGATGATGCTGTTAGAGTCCTGTTCACAATATTCCAGTTACTTTGAAAAACTTAGCAGGCCATGAGGCTGGAAAAGAAGAGTTTAGATCCCAGTCCATAAGGAGAGAAAATCCCTGAAGTTGAGAGGTAGGGGAAAGGCCACAAGATGCAACTTCATGTTTCCCTACTCCCTTTTTTAGAAGGAATTTCCAGCTGCCAATCTTATCATTATAGTTCAATATCATAATGAATAAGCATATGCAGTTTCTCGTAGCCTTCTTCCTTATATGAGATCAAAAACGTTCCTCAAATGTTTCTTTTCAACATATTTAAATGAGAAGCCTTCCTTCTTTTCATTAAAATACCCGTTCAATGACTTCAAGTAACATGTATTTCTTATTTCTTTTATACTCTTCCCATAATTTTTATTTTACTTCCTCTATTCCTAAGGTCTATATATTTCAATTATATCCCAGATCATCTATAGAAATGAATTCCTCTTTTAGCCAAAAGGTTTTTACCCAAAACCAATGATTTACTAAACTTTTTCTTCCTAAGCTGCATAGTTAATTTCAATTCAAGTGACTTTTCTGCTACTTTATCCATAGTAAACAAACTGTGTTGAATTATGGTTTGTTTAATTGCAATGATGATATTTTATAAAGATCAAAGCACCTCCTATCTCTCCCGCTATCCCAGAAGGGGAGAGAGACCTAAACTACACAAAACTAGTTCTAATGTACTGAAGAAGCTTGTGTAGCAAATCCCTTCATAAATTCATCAAAATATTCTTAGCAATTAATTGTTCAGTCATTTTTTTCAGTCCCAAATAATTCTTTATGACTCTATTTGGGCTTTTCTTGACAAAGATAATGTAGTGCTTTGTCACTTTCTTCTCCAGATCATTTTACAGATGAGGAAACTGAGGCAAAAAAGATTAAGTGACTTGCCCAGGATCTTACAGCAAGTGAGTGTCTGAGGCCAGATGTGAACTCCAGGCCCAGCACTCTATCCATTGTGCCACCTATATTCCCTTCTCAGCAATAACAAACCACTAGTAAGGGCTCTGAGTTCTCCCAGTCCCAGCTAACAGTTTACAAAAATCTAATCTATTCAAATATTAATTGAAATATATTGTGTCATTCACAGTGGTAACAAAGGATTTTTTCCAGATTCGTTTATACTTTCTTCTTTTTTTATTTACTTACTCTTCACTCTTCAGGACCTAGGTAGAGTTAATATTCTGTAATTCACATTTTTCAGTTCCTAATGGCATATCTTATAGTGGCCTGCATTTAAAAAATAATAAATTGATTTTATTCAAGGACAATATGAAGCTTGATCCAAAAATACCTGAAGGACAAGAACTTATTTTATACTTACTAAACACATTGCCCAGATATCCAATATTGGGCAGGGGGGAGGGGCACCTGCATGGACAGAGTGCTATTGGGGGAGCAGCAAACAGTATATCCTTGATAGAAACGCTTTCTTATTTCAGGAAATGATTGACTAATAAAGTGCATACTGATAATATGTAGGTTCTGCAGGGGTTTTTGGGGGGGAGGGGCTCATCTCACATATAGTTTAGTACTTTTCCATAGACAATAAAAAAGGATTAGGATTCTAACTCTGCTATTGCACTGTCCCCTGGAACTTATTCTAGTTCTCCACAATCATTCAACCTTTAAGGGAAGATTGCACCACCTACTGTAATCCGATGCAATCTTCTGGATAATTGGGGTCCCAGTGTGGATGCCCTTGGGTTGGGAGACCTCCCACTCTTCCAGAGCCAACTTCTTTATTGATTATTTACCTCCTGGAGAGTAGGGTTGCTATTAAACTAATTACAACTTCTGAACTAGAATAAGCACATCTGAATATGACTTGAAAATTCTCCCAAACTGATCTGTGGTCTTCATAAAATCTAGAAATATATTTCTTCAGGTAAAGTGGTTAAGGGTATTGAAAGGTTTATATTGTCTAATAAAAATAAAACCGCATATGAAAAACACTCTCATCAATTAGAGTTTATGTTCAATAACTTATTTATCATTTATTTATATAATTAATATATTTACTAATTTAATAAATTAAAACAATTCTGAAGTGCCACTTCATTAATATTAGATTGGCTAATAGGACAGAAAAGGAAAACAACAAATGTTGGAAGGAGGAAAGTGAGACGTTAATGGACCCTTGGTGGAGCTGTGGACTAATCCAACCACTCTGTAGAGAAATTTCAAACAATGCCCAAATACCATACTACTAGTATTGTAAGCTCAAAGAGATAAAAGCAAATGACCTATATGTACAGAATATTCATAGTAGTTCTCTTCTGGGGCAAAGAAATAGAAATTGAGGGAACGCCCTTCAATTGGGAAAGGGCTGAACAGATTGCACTATGTGATTACGATTGAATACTATCCTACTATAAAAAGAGATGAGCAGGATGCTCTCATAAAAACCTGCAAAGGCTTATATGAAGTGATAAAAAGTGAACTCTACTGTGTGCAAAGTATCAGCAATATCGTAAGATGATAAATTATGAATAATTTAACTATTCTCAGTAATATTCAAGACAACTCTAAAGGACTTATGGTGAAAAATGCTATCCCTACCCAGAGAAATGGCAGATGTTGTGTGAATACAGATTTAAGCTTGTACTATTTTTACTTCATTATTCTCTAGTTGTTTTTTCTTTATGTTTTCGTTCACAATAATATGAAACTGTTTTGAATGACTGCGTATGTATAGCCTGTATTGATTTGCTTTACTTTTCAATGTGGGATGTGGAGAAGAAGGAAAGGAGAGAATTTAGAACTTGAAGTTTTAAGAGAGAATGTTGAAAATTATTTTTACATGTAATTGGGAAAAATACTAAATGGAAACAAAGCTATTCCTCCAGAGTCCCTTATTCATCTTCATATGATCTCTTTCTGAGACACTGACTTTCATGGGGCATGTAGGTGACTGTACAAGAAGACCTGTTGGTTTTTCTCTATGTCAATGGCCACTAAGACGGATGTCCCTGAAGAAACTCACCAATTCCACTGGAGATCTCCCCTTCTGGGCATGGGGAGAAGTCAAAGCAGCAGGCAGCCTTCCCCTCCAAAGGGATCTTCCTGAATCCAGGACCACAACTGTCACTGCATACTCCATGGGGAGCCTAAGATAGTAATAAGGAAGTGGATTACACATTTTTAACTGTGAGGGTTTTGTTGTTTTGTTGTTGTTTTTTTTTTTTTACTGAGGTTTTGAGCCGAAAAATGAAATTATTTTCTCTGTAAACTTGCTTCAGTAGTCCCTGGAAAAAATAGCTAAGTGGCAGTGGAGATAGAGTACTGAGCTTGGACTCAGGAAGACTTGAATTCAAATCGAGCATCACATATTAGCTTTCACGTTCTGGTCAATTAACTTAAGCACTGTTTGCTTCAGTTTACTAAACTTCAAAATGGAATAATACTATCTATGTCACATGGATTTTAGGAGGATGTAATGAGGTTATATTTATAAACCACCTGGCACACATTAAGTACTTAATAAATGTCACTTCTCTTGCCCCTTCCTATTATATATCTTTAAGGGGGAAGAAATTCTTTTCCAAAATGGTAATTTTACTGTTAATTAGGAGAAACTGTCAACTATCATGCCTGGACAAAAAGCTAAGCATACAATTAAAATAAAAAAGGACCCTTTTTAAAAAAAACAATTAAACTATTTTTTTGGTTTTCAGTGTTCTACAGTCACTTCCAAATATCTTAGATTTTCCCCCTCCTTCACCCTCTTTCCCCCTTCCCCCCTACTCCCTCTCCTTGAGGGCATATAATCTTATATAGATTCTACACATACATTCCTGTTAAAAACATTTTCAACTTAGTCATGTTGCACAGAAGAAATAAACTGAATGGGAGAAATCATAAAACAAAACAAAACATAATACAAAACAAAATGGTTTGCTTCATTTTGTCATCCAATTCCATAGTTCTTCCCCTGGATGTGAAAGGTGTTTTGCCTCAAGAGTCTATTGAGAATTTTTTAGGTCTTTGCCTTGCTGTGAAGGACTATGTCTACCAGAAAAATTCCTCGCACACTGTGGTTGTTGCTTTGTACAAAGTTCTCCTGGTTCTGCTCCGTTCACTCAGCATCAGTTCATATAAGTCTTTACAAGCCTCTCTGAAGTCTTCCTGTTCATCATTTCTTATAATAAATAGTATTCCATTACATTCACATTCTGTATTTTATTCGACCATTCTCCAATTGGTAGGATCCCCTTGATTTCCAGTTTTTGGCCACCACAAAAAGAGCTGCTATAAATATTTTTGTACATGTGGGACCCTTTCCCATTTTTTTGATCTCTTTGGGGCACAGTTCTAGAAGCGATATTGCTGGGTAAAAGGACATGCACATTGTTGTAAACCTTTGGGAAGAGTTACAAATTACTCTCCAGAATAGGTGGGTCAGCTCACAGCTCCACCAACAATGAATTACTGTTTCAACTCTCCCACATGTTCTCTAACATTTATCATTTTCTTGTTTAGTCATGTTAACCAATCTGATAGGTATGACGTGGTACCTCAGAGTTGTTCTGATTTGAATTTCTCTAATCAATAGTGATTTAGAGTATTTTTTCACATAACTATTGGCAGTTTTAATTTCTTCCTTTGAACACTGCTTGTTCATAACCTTTGGCCATTTGGGGAATGGCTTGTATTCTTTTGCATATGACTCTGTTCTTTATATATTTTAGAAATGAGGCCTTTATCACAGACCCTAGGTGCAAAAAATCTTTCCCACTTTTCTGCATCCATGCTAATCTTGATTGCATTGGCTTTGTTTGTGCAAAAAACTTTTCAATTTAATATAGTCAAAATTATCCATTTTGCACTTTATAATGTTCTCTGTCTCGTTTAGTCAAAAATTTCTCCATTCTCTGTAAATCTGACAAATAGACTATTCCTTGTTTCCCTAATTTGTTTACAGTATCAATCTTTATACCTAGATCATGTATCCATTTGAACTTTATTCTTGTGTACAGTGTCAGGCATTGCTCTATGCCCAGTTTCCATCACCCTATTATCCAGTTTTCCCAGCAATTTCTGTCAAACGTTGAGTGCTTATGTTATAAGCTGGAGTCCTTGGGTTTATCAAACAGTAGATTGCTATATTCATACACTACTGTGTCTTGAGTACCTAACATATTCCAGTGGTCTACCCCTCTGTTTCTTAGCCAGTACCGAGTGGTTTTGATGATTGCTGTTTTGTAATACAATTTGTGATCTGATCGGGCTAGGACACCTTCCCTAGCATTTCTTTTCATCAGTTCCAAAGATATTCTGGACCTTTTGTTCTTCCAGATAAATTTTGCTATTGTTTTTTCTGGCTCTAGAAAACAGTTTTCTGGTAGTTTGATTGATATGGCACTGAATAAGTAAATTAATTTAGGTAAAATTGTCATTTTTTTTATAATGGCAGGTAGACTCCCAGATATTTTATAGTGTCTACTGCAGCTTTAAATGGAATTTTTCTTTCTATCTCTTGCTGTTGGACTTTGTTAGTAATATGTAGAAATGCAGATGATTTATGTGAGTTTGTTTGTAACCTGCAACTTTGCCAAAGTTGTTTATTATTTCAAGTAGCTTTTTACTTTATTCTCTGGGATTCCCAAAGTGTATCATCATATCATTTGCAAAGAGTGATAACTTAGTTTCTTCTTTGGCTATTCCAATTCCTTCAGCTTCTTCTTCTTTTCTTATTACTACAGCTAACATTTCTAACACCATATTGAATAACGCTGATGATAATGGACATTTTTGTTTCACCCCTGATCCAACTGGAAATGCATCTAACTTATCCCCATTGCATATAATGTTTGCTGATGGTTTTAAGTCTATACTGATTACTATTTTATGGAAGCCTCCATTTATTCCTATACTCTGCAGTCTTTTGAAGAGGAATGGGTGTTGTATTTTGTCAAAAGCTTTTTCAGCATCTATGGAGATAATCATGTGGTTTCTGTTAGGTTTGTTATCGATATGATCAATAACGCAACGGTTTTTCTAATACTGAACCAGCCCTGCATTCCTGGTATGATTCCTACCTGGTATGAATCCATCATAAATATATTATTCTTGTGATAAGTGGCTGTATTCTTATTGCTAATAACTTATTTGAAGTTTTTGTATCTGTATTCGTTAGACAAACGGCTAGAATTTCCTTTCTCTGTTTTGACTCTTCCTGGTTTAGGTATCAGAATCATATTTGTATCATAAAAATAATTTGGTAAGACTCCTTCAACAATTTTCCCAAATAGTCTATATAGTAATGGAGTTAACTGTTCTTAAATGCTTGAAAGAATTCACTTGTAAATCCATCTGGCCCTGGAGATATTTTCCTAGGGCGTTCATTGATGGCTTGTTCAATTTCACTTTCTGAGATGGGGTTGTTGAAATATTCAACTTCCTCTTTTGTTAATCTGGGCAATTTATATTTTTGAAAATAATCTGAGGATCTCCTAGCAGGATAAGGTACCGGGCAATGAAGTCCTTGCTCGAGCTGAACTGGCAAGTATTCAAACTATGCTTCAGAGAACGCAGCTCTGATGGGCTGACCATGTTGTTCGAATGCAAAATGTGCACTTGCCAAAAAGACTTTATTATGGAGAACTTGCATGGGGTAGGCAACCACATGGTGGCCAGAAGAAATGATACAAGGACACTCTCAAGGTCTCTCTCAAGAATTTTGGATTTCACTGTGCAACATGGGAGACTCTGGCACAAGACCACTCAGCATGGCATACCAACATAAGAAAAGGTGTTGCGCTTTATAAGCAAAGTAGAATTGAGATAGCACAAGGTAAAAAGATGGCACAAAGTAAAAAGACAACACAAAGGATGTGCAAATTTGGAGTATCTACTTCAAATATTCACACGGACTATCTGTACACAATATGTGGTAGAACATTCTGAGCTCTTACTGCTCTGATTAGCCACAGGCATATACACTGAAACTTCATTTTATTATGGTGATGCCATTTTGGTCCTCTTTGAGAATTAAGGACAACAACCAACCAGTATCTACCTAAAACCGTCATCAAGAACTCTATGTAATGGGGATAAGCTAGAAGCATTTCCAATAAGATTGGGGATGAAACAAAGATTCCATTACCAGTACTGCTATTCAATATAATATTAGGAACATTAGCTTTAGCAATAAGAGAAGAAATAGAAGTTGAAGGAATCAGAGTAGGCAAAGAAGAAATCAAGCTATCACTCTGTAGATGCTATGATGATATACTTAGAGAATCAAGTAAAAATGACGTGAAATAATTTGCAACTTTAGCAAAGTGGCAGGATGTAAAATAAACCCACAAAAAACATCAATATTTCTATAGATTACTAAGAAAGCCTAACAAGAGATAGAAAGAGAAATTCCATTTAAAGTTACTGCAGATATGATAAAATATTTGGAAATCTACCTACTAAAACAAACCTAGGAAGTATATGAACACAATTATGAAACATTTCTCATCCAAATAAAGTTAGATCTAAATAATTGGGAAAATTTCAGTTGCTTACGAGTACGCCAAGCTAATGTAAGAAAAATGACAAGTCTACCTAAATTAATTTACTTATTCAGTGCCATAGCAAGCAAATTACCAAAAATTATTTTATAGAGCTAGAAAAAATAATAGCAAAATTTATCGGGAAGAACAAAAGGTCCAGAATATATTGGGAATTAATGAAAAGAAATGCTAGGTAAGGTGGCCTAGCCATACCAATCCTAAATTCTATTACAAAGTTATAATCACCGAAACTACTTGGTACTGGTTAAGAAACAGAGTGGTGGATCACTGGAATAGATTAGGTGCACAAGACATAGTAGTGAATCACTGTCACAATGAACTGTTTAATAAATCCAAAGACTCCAGCTTCTAGCACAAGAACTCACTTTTTAACAAAAACTTCTAGGAAAATCGAAAAATGGTATGGGAGAAATTAGGCATAGACCAACAGCTCACACCATGTACCAAGTAAATCCAAAATGGGTACATGTATGTGATTTAAATATAAAGGCTGATATTATAGGCAAATTAGGAAAGTAAGGAATAGTTTACCTGTCACATATATGGCGAATGGAAGAATTGATGATCAAACAAGAAATATAAAACATTATGAAATTCAAAATGGATAGTTTTGATTACATCATTATGAAAAGTTTTTGCCCAAAGCCAATGCAACCAGATTTAGGCAGGAAGCAGAAAACTGGGAATGAATTTTTACAACCAGTTTCCCTGATGAAGTCTCCAGTTCTAAAATATAGAGAGAACTGAGTTGAATTTTAAGAATACAAGTCGTTCCCCAATTAATAAGTTGTCAAAGGATACGAACAGTTTTCGGAGGAAGAAATTAAAGCTATCTAGTCATGTGAAAAAAATGCTCTATATCACTATTGCTTAGACAAAGTAACATCAGAACAACTCTGCAGTAACACATCACACGTATCAGATTGGCTAACATGACAAAACAAAAAAATGATAAACGTTGCAGAAGATGTGGGAAAATTGGAACACTTATTCATTGTCAGTGGAGTTGTGAGCTGATCCAAACATGCTGGAGAGCAATTTGGACCATGTCCAAAAAAGGCTATAAAAATGTGCATGCCCTTTGACCCAGAAAAATCTCTTTTAGATATATAACCTAAAGCGATCATAACAATGAGAAAAGGATGCATGTGTACAAAAATATTTATAGGAGATCTTTTTTTGTGGATGCCAAGGAATTGGAAATTGAAGGATCCCCATTAACTGGGGAATTGCTGAACAAGTTGTAATGGAATGCTATTTTGATATAAGAAATGATGAGCAGGTGGACTTCAGAAAAACCTGGAAAGATTTATATGAACTGATGCTGAGTGAGGTGAGCAGAATCACCAATGTACACAGCAATAGACACGTTGTGTAATAACTGATTTTGATAGACTTAGCTCTTCACAGCAATGAAAGAACCTAAAAAACTCCAAAATACTCGTGATGGAAACTGCCATCCACATCCAGAGAAAGAAATATGGAGTCTGAATGAAGCTCAAAGTGTTCATTTGCTTTCTCTTTTTTTGTTGTTTTATTCTGTTTTGTTTTATTTTCTCTTTCTCATGGTTCTTCCCATTCATTGTAATTTTTCTATACAACAAGACTAATTTGAAAATGTTTAGTAAGAATGCATATGTAGAAGCTATATATGATTGCATGCTGCCTTGGGGATGGGTGAGGAAAGGGAGGCAGAAAAAATTTAAAATTTAGGGAAGTAAATACTGAAAACTAAAAAAACCTAAATAAATTAATTAATTTTTGAAAGCATCCACTGGAAATTTTCAGTTCATAAGTATGTGTCATGTAGACCTCACTTAATAAAGAATTATACCTGTGAATAGAAGAGTAAGGTGTCATTTTATTAATCTTTTATTTCAAACTCCACCAGCCTCCCACCATAACAAATTTGCACATTATGAAAACTAAATCAATTGAGATTTGAGGAAGAGGAAACAGAACATTTGGAAACCTCAATGCCATTTGATTAACCTTGACCTAAAAGTATTCATTGCCTTCAGTCACAAAAGGTTATGGACAATGCTAAGAGCACTGGATTTGTAAAGGATCTTGGGAAAGGCTTGAACTTTGGGATTTCACTTGACTAATCTGTAAAATGAATGGGTAAGTGATCCATTACCTTGGAAATCCCTTAGTGATCTATTATATTGATGATTTCTCCAAATTTTGGAAGCAATTTCTCGAAAATTTGCAGTGCCTTTTCAGTAAGAAATTTGTTTAAAGAAGAGTCAAAAGAGAAAGTTGTCTGTTACTTAGGAAAAGACAATGGCTTCAGAGTTAAAGGACCTGGTTCAAATGGGACTGTGGAGTGGGGAAGGCAAGATAAGAAAGTAACTATAAGGAGTTCCAGGTAAGTAGTCCTCATTCAAAAGAAACAAGAAACAAAAGGACTGGGGATGGAGATAGCACCGAATATATTAAGAAACTATATATTACTATAAGAATGAAAATGACTAAATAGCAGAAAACAATAGAGCAGTATATTATTGCTCCTCAAACAAATCATGAAAGGCATCAGAGCAAACTCTGATGTAGAAATTCGATAAAAAGTGAGTCATTTTTCCAGCTCAGGTTGCCATGGGCTGTTAGACATAGACACTAGACAAAGCTTATGGTCAGGATAATGTCACATAAAATAGAAACCAGGGAAAGAAGAGATCCTACCAGAACTCCATGATGGGAACAGGTTTTCTAGTAGTATTGTCCCTCATACCCACTTTGAGCAAAGAAATACAGGCTGAACTGAATGGGGATGTGTGACCTTGGGCGACCTTCTGGGTCAGGATTTATCTCGTGTTCTACATAGAGTATTAAGAGAGGAGCAGTTTCAACAAACAGCACTATTTTGGTTCTTATCCTTAATGCAGAGCAGTGTCACAGGTCCAGTTTTTATCCCAGTGTCATGCCTGTAGAGGAATAACCTGGGTGATAATCCCATACCCAAGAGAAAACTTCTCTTCTGTTATTGGGAATCAGTAGGGCTTCCTAACTTGTTGGCAAGGGTTGAGCCATTCTACTTTTGCTCAATCAAAAATCCAGGTCAGAAACTTGGAGATCATCCTAATAGAGGAAGGGAGAATGGTAAGAGAAAGCAGTCAGTCTTTATCCAGTATCAGACCATTTTGAGAACTTTGAAATATCCACATTTCAAATTCGATTTAACCATGATATCTTGGAATAAGATAAAACTCAATACCCCAACAAAACAGCCAGAGGACTATTCCAGACTTTCTCTCCAGAAGTGTCCAGAAGTTGGTGCAAACATTAGGCAAGCTCAAAGTAAAGCAGACTGGTAGAATGAGCAAAGCAATAGAAGGGTACCAGAATAAAATGCTATTTGCATAATGGGGAACGTCAAGACAAAAACCCAGAACAAGAGAACTACAGAAAATCTACAAAAGAAAACCTTCAAAGAAAATTATAGATTGAAAACAAACTCAAATAGAATTCCTGGAGAAACTGAAACAAGAGGTGTTTTTTGTTTGCTTGTTTTTAAGAGTTAAACTTTTTTTATCAAAAAAATCCCAGTGGCAGAGGAAAGCTTGGGAAACAAATGAGATATTTCAAAGAAAGTATTGGAAAAGGACTAAACAGGAGACAAAAACATAATTTCCCCAAGAAACAAACTGTGAAAATTAGCATGAACCAGATAGAAGTCACTGACTTTATGAGACCAAAGTAACAGGTTAAACACACTTAGGTCATAAGGTGCACAAGAAAACATTTGTACAAACAAGGAATAGGGTTGACGAGAGGCTGATACAGCCTAGAAAAAATATAGCAAGAGAAAGAATGACAGACTGGAGAGAAAGCACATTAAAGGAATGCTAAGATCTAAGCAAAACAAACTGTAATTGATATACAAAAATATTTCTAGTTGTTTTTGAAGTGGAAAAGAAGGGTAACTTGAGATGGTGTCCACGAATTGAACAATATCTGTCTGAACATGTTATTATACATACATATATATGTGTATATATATACACATATATATGTATACTATGAACAAAGATATGTATATATACATGTACATACATATATACCAAGTATTTATGGATCTGTATATTCACATGTGGGTCTGTGTATGTGTTATGAATTATTATTGCTTTATAAGAAATAATGGAAGCATTCTTTTAGAGAGACCAAGGGAGGTTTAGATGATCTAATGTTACATAAAGTGAGCATAACCAAGAGAACTAATTCTTTTAAAAGAAAGACGTGGAGGAGGAGCCAGAGTAGAAAGATACACATATGCTAGCTCCGAACCCACAGCCCATAAAATACCTGTAAAGATGAACTCCAAACAAATTCTGGAGCAGCAGAAGCCACAGAACAATGGAGAGGAGGAGATTTCTGTTCCAGAGAGCCCTGAAAAACTGACATGAAAGGTCCATCGCGCACCAGACCCAGAGCAGAACCCAGCCCTGCCTTGGCCAGGAGGCACCGAGAGGAGCAGATTCGAGCAGGATTCAGGGGCAGAATCTTCAGCAGCCGCACAGGTTCCTTCACCCACAGGCACCAAAGGTCAGTGAGAGAGTCTTTTGGATTCACCAACAGGGGAGCGGGGTGTCCCCATAACTCAGGCCCCCTTGGGAGGCAGCAGCAGAGGCAGCAGGGGACAGAGGTTCCCCAAGCAGGCAGGAGCTGGTATCCATTGTCGAAGGTCTCAGCATAAACCCCCTGAGGGAACTGAGCCCCGTGAGGCAGCCCTGTTTCCACATGAGCATCTGAACTTAATCTCACACTGAATAGCAGCCCTGCCCCCACCCAAAGCCCTGAGGCTGGGAAGCAGCATTTGAATCTCAGACCCCAATTGCTGACTGGGCAGATCTGGAGGTGAGGTATGTGTGGAGAGGACGCTCAGGAGTCAACTAACCTGCTAGGAAAATTCCCAGAAAAGGGGGAAAAAAATAAAACCATAGAAGGTTACTTTCTTGGTGAACAGATATCTCCTCTCTTCCTTTTGGATGAGGAAGAACAATACCAACCATCAGGGAAAGACATAGAAATCAAGGCTTCTGTATCCCAAACATCCAAAATAAATATTCAATGGGCTCAGGCCATGGAAGAGCTCAAAAAGGACTTTGAAAATCAAGTTAGAGAGGTGGAGCAAAAACTGGGAAGAGAAATGAGAGAGATGCAAGAAAAGCATGAAAAGCAGGTCAACACCCTGCTAAAGGAAACCCAAAAAAATGCTGAAGAAAATAACACCTTGAAAAGGCGGCTAACTCAATTGGCAAAAGAGGTTCAAAAAGCCAATGAGGAGAAGAATGCTTTCAAAAGCAGAATTAGCCAAATGGAAAAGGAGGTTCAAAAGCTCACTGAAGAAAATAGTTCTTTCAGAATTAGAATGGAACAGATGGAGGCTAATGACTTTATGAGAAACCAAGAAATCACAAAACAAAACCAAAAGACTGAAAAAATGGAAGATAATGTGAAATATCTCATGGGAAAAACAGCTGACCTGGAAAATAGATCCAGGAGAGACAATTTAAAAATTATGGGCCTACCTGAAAGCCATGATCAAAAAAGAGCCTGGACATCATCTTCCATGAAATTATCAAGGAAAACTGCCCTGATGTTCTAGAACCAGAGGGCAAAATAAGTATTCAAGGAATCCCCAGATCACTGCCTGAAAGAGATCCAAAAAGAGAAACTCCTAGGAACATTGTGGCCAAATTCCAGAGTTCCCAGGTCAAGGAGAAAATATTGCAAGCAGCTGGAAAGACACAATTCAAGTACTATGGAAATACAATCAGAATAACACAAGATCTACCAGCTTCTACATTAAGGGATAGAAGGGCGTGGAATATGATATTCCAGAAGTCAAAGGAACTAGGACTAAAACCAAGAATCACCTACCCAGCAAAATTGAGTATAATACTTCAGGGGAAAAAATGGTCTTTCAATGAAATAGAGGACTTTCAAGCATTCTTGATGAAAAGACCAGTGCTGAAAAGAAAATTTGACTTTCAAACACAAGAGTGAAGAGAAGCACGAAAAGGTAAACAGCAAAGAGAAGTCATAAGGGATTTACTAAAGTTGAACTGTTTACATTCCTACATGGAAAGACAATATTTGTAACTCTTGAAACTTTTCAGTACCTGAGTAGTGGGTGGTATTACACACACACACACACACACACACACAGAGAGAGAGAGAGAGAGAGAGAGAGAGAGAGAGAGAGAGAGAGAGAGAGAGAGAGAGAGCACAGAGTGAATTGAATAGGATGGGATCTTATCTTCAAAAAATGAAATTAAGCGGTGAGAGAGAAATATATTGGGAGGAGAAAGGGAGAAATGGAATGGGGCAAAGTACCTCTCATAAAAGAGATAAGCAAAAGACTTTTTAGTGGAGGGAAAAAGAGGGGAGGTGAGAGAAAAACATGAAGTTTACTCTCATCACATTCCACTAAAGGAAGGAATAAAGTGCACACTCATTTTGGTATGAAAACCTATCTTACAATACAGGAAAGTGGGGGAGAAGGGGATAAGCAGGGTGGGGGGGATGATGGAAGGGAGGGCAATGGAAGGAGGGAGCAATTTGAAGTCAACACACTTGGGGAGGGACAGGATCAAAAAAGAGAATAGAAGCAATGGGGGGACAGGATAGGATGGAGGGAAATATAGTTAGTCTTACACAACATGACTATTATGGAAGTCATTTGCAAAACCACACAGATATGGCCTATATTGAATTGCTTGCCTTCCAAAGGGAATGGGTGGGGAGGGAGGGATGAAGAGAAGTTGGAACTCAAAGTTTTAGGAACAACTGTCGAGTTCTGTTCTTGCTACTAGGAAATAAGAAATACAGGTAAAGGGGTATAGAAAGTTATCTGGCCCTACAGGACAAAAGAGAAGATGGGGACAATGGAAGGGAGGGATGATAAAAGAGAGGGCAGACTGGTAACAGGGGCAATTAGAATGCTCAGTGTTTTGGGGTGGGGGGAAAGGATAAATGGGGAGAAAATTTGGAACCCAAAATTTTGTGAAAATGAATGTTGAGTTAAATAAAATTTAAAAAAAGACATGGCAAAAACAATTTTGAAAGAATTACAGACTCTAATCGGTGAAATGACCAACCAGGAATCCAGAGGACTGATGATAAAACAGGCTACCCTCTTCCTGATAGGGAGATGAAGAACCCAGAATGCAAAATAAGGCATGAAGGTTTTAGACATGACCAATGTAGAAATTTGTTTTTCTTCTTTATACATAGAGTTTTGCTCTTTTTTTATTCTTAATTTGGAAGAGTTGAAAGGAGATGGAGAAAAATTTAGTTTTTCCTGACTGAAAAAATCATATGCACATACAGACACATGCATGCATACACTCACATATGTGTGTATGTATATACACACCAACATTCTATATGTGTGTGTATATGTATTTATGTTTGCGTGCATCTATATATCTATATCTATACGTGGTCTCTTACCTTTGAATCCCAAAATCCCCACCCTATGCCATCCTCACAAACTGTGAAATCTTCACCATTGGGAGCTTTGGGAACAAACTGCCCCACTTTCACCAGAGCATCAGTCTCATTTGGAAAGAGAAAATAGTTCATAATGGCATATTGAGCCTCAGGGTTTCTATTTTCATCCACAAACACTTGGTCACCAGCACTGTTTTTAAATTGAATGTTCTTCAGGGAGGAGTGCAGCTGAAAGGGAAGAGAAATCTTCATCACTGGGCGGTGTTCAAGGGAAGGGCTCCCTCACATGAGAAATACTGATCTAATTTGTCATCTAATGGAGTTTTGTAGTCTTATTTGGAGGTGGGATAGAATCTAACTTTCTAGTGAGACACATAGAAATGAACAGCTGGAACTCAGAGTATTGCTTACATCCCAGGATCATAGCCTGTTTTACCCTTGACTCCTCACTATCTCTCACCCCCTTTATCTAGTCTATTGCCAAGGTCTGTTGATATCACTTTTGCAACATATCTCAAACATGTCCATCTCCTCTCCTCTGATACTGCCACAACTTGATAACCTCATACCTGGAATATTTAAACGCTTGTAGACCACTGGTGAGTCTGTCTGTTACAAGTCTCTCCTCATTCTAGTCAATCCTCCATTCAGCCACCAAAGAATTATTCTAAAGTGCAGGTCTAACCATGTCACTCTCATAATCAATGAACTCTAGTAGTTGTCTGTCTCCTCCATGTTAAAATATAAAATCTCTGTGGCATTCAAAGCATTTTCTGTACTATCTCCCCTTCCATTTTCCTTGTAGTTTATACCAGTCCTTCTCACCTATGTGTTCACACAGTGGTGCTAGCCTCCTTGCTCCAAGAACAAGAGTTTCCAGCACTTGGCTACAGCAGACATGTTCTCTGACTGTCCTTTATTCCTAGATATCTCTCTTTCTCTCTCTCTCTCCCTCTTTTTTCCCGGCTCTCTGTTTTCTGGCTTCCCTTACTTCCTTCAAGTCCCAACTAAAATCCCACCTTCTAAAGGAAACTTTTTACAATCCATCTTAATTCTAGTGCCTTCCCTTTGTTATTTCCTATTTGTCCTATATACAGCCTATTTGTACACACTGTTTCTTTTTTGTTGTTGTTGCCTTCTCCATTAGAGTGTTAGGTCCTCAAGAGAGAAGACCTTCTATATTTAACACTTTGTACAGTGCCAAGCACATTGAGATGCTTATTTAATCTTTGTTGAATAATGGAATACATATTACAATTTCCCAGAACTGAATTTCACTTGTGGTACTAAAAAACTGAATTAGTGGCCTTTGTTGTCATTCCATTCTGTGGTCACATAGTCATCCTTCTAAATAAGAAGAGATGAACTTTGTTGTGCTGGATTCACATCTATTCAATGCAATTGCCAGTTCCCTGAGAAAGGGTTATAGGAAAACAAGTGTCACCAGTTCATTTATAAACTGGGATATGGGTTTAGAGTGAATTGATTAATGAGAAACTGCATCACTAAAATTTGGGAGGAAATATCCCAATATAACATAATTCTTTAGAACTCAGAATGAGAGTTAAGAGGGAAATTACTGTCTGGTAGAGACGTTATGCAGGCTGGTCATTGCCTTGCTTGTCACTTAGTATTGGATATTTTATTCCCCAACTGGCGTTATGCAGACTAGTTAGTAGACTAACCCTAAATGCATAGTTTTCTACAAATTGTAGCTAACATTAAATGAAATTAGATGCCTTTGGAGGTAATAGGTTGCCATGCACTTGGTGTTTAGGATAATGACTGCAAGTTATAAAAATGATTCCTATCAGGATACATGCATAACTACTAGATGATACCTGAGGTGCTTCCCAACTCCAAGACTCTGTGAAAGAAATGAAAATTATGAATTTCACATGCAGACTGACAAATATTAGGAATTAACAATACAACATCACAGTATAAAGTCTGAAAGAACTTCATTATCTATCTTGTTTGACTCATTCTCAGAGTATATCTTAACTACACTGTTTCTAATATGTGGCAACCCATTCACTATTACCTGCCAAGAATGAGGTAATAAATAATCTTTGTCTCCCATTGAGGTTTCCTCTGATTTTCTCGTAACTATTTCATGTAATGCCCAAACCACAGCATAAACAGTATTGTAGATGGTGTGACTCAAACCAGACATGGTCATGTCAAAAGAGCACAGCGGCAAAGTCTCCAAGGAAGCATTTGATGAACAAATCTCTTGCTCTGGGTTTTTGGGTGGATCTGGGCAGCCAAAAGCTGAGAGCCAGAATTCCCTAAGTAAAACGTCATCTGGGTATTTAGAAGGTGTAACTCTCTTAAGAAAGGTCTTGAATCCAGGAATTTCACTAGTCAAGTATGAAAACACCAGAGCCCCTTGGAATGCATAACCTTCAACAAAGAAGTGTCTCACGGTTATGTCCCAGTGAGAGGTGGCAATCCACACCTTCCTTACTGGGAATAAAGGAACTTGTGAGTATCTCATAATCATTAGCTAATCTGTGTCACCGTGGATGACAATCACCTTGGTTGATGATGCTATGATCCTAGGCATAAAATTCTCATGGGATTCCATATGTCTTCTCTCACTGACAGAGACCTTCTCTGTGAAGGATGTGCATACATCATTCTTTTCCATTTCCCTTCTTATTTTCCAGAGGAATTCCTCACCTCTCATGTCATCTGAAACAATCAGTCCTATCCAGTTCCATTCAAAATATACCATTAAGCGAACAACACCTTGGTGAAGAGAAGAGTCTTTGGGGGCCATCTGATACAGGGAAGGAAATTTGATCTTGTCATTAAGAATGGTATCAAATGGACCATAGCTGATCTGGATGAGAAAGAAGCATAGAATGATTTGAGCCATGGCAATGGTGACAGAGGGATAGGTAGGTGGCACAATGGATAGAGTGCAGGACCTGGAGTGGGGAAAGCTCCTTGTCCTTAGTTCAAATATGGCCTCACCAATTTACTAGGTATATGACCTTTCATAAGTCAACTTAAACCTCTTTGTTTAGGTTTCCTTATCTGTAAATTGAGTCTGAGAAGAACATAGCAAATCATTCCATTGTCTTTGCAAAGAAAACTCCAAATGGGATCATAAAGAGTAGGACATGACTGAAAACAACTAAACAAAAATGGTGAAAGAATTGAAGCAATATGAAAATTCTTAGCAGGTCATTGTTGTTGATAGGAAAAATTATGTAGATTTTAGTACACAGTTTGTTATAGGTGGTATTTTTATCTCTGAAAGTCTATTTCTCTCTCTCCTCTCTCTCTCTCTCTCTCTCTCTCTCTCTCTCTCTCTCTCTCTCTCTCTCTCTCTCTCTCTCTCTGCCCTCAAAAAGACAATGGTTTATACTATTGATTAGAAAAATGCAAATTAAAACAACTCTGAGGTACCATACCACAATTATCATACTGGCTAAAATGACAAAGCAAGAAAATGATAAATGTTGTTCTAGGTCTGTGTTCCAAAGAGATCACAAAAATGTTAAAAGGACCCAAACAAAAATATTTGTAGCTACTCTCTTTGTCGTGACAGAGAATTGGAAATAGAGGGGATGCCCATCACTTGGAGAATGACTGAACAAGTTGTAGTATATGAACGTTTAGGATTACTACTGTATCATAATTAATCATGAGCAGGCAGACTTCAGAAAAATCTGTATTTTCATAAACTGATGCTGAGTAAAGTGAGCAGAACCAGAGGGACATTGTATACAGTAATAGCAACATTGTGCAATAACTATCTTTGATAGGCTTAGCTCTTCTAAGCAATGCATGGATCTAATGCAAAGGACCTATTATGGAGAATGCTATCTACATTCTGAAAAAAGGATTGTGGAATTCCAATGTAGATTGAAGCTTACTATTTGCTCTCTTTCTCTCTTTTTTGTTTTGTTTCTTCTTTCTCATAGTTCATTCCATTGGTTCTAATTCTTCTTTGCAACGTGACTAATGTGGAAATATATTTAATGTGAATGAAAACATAGAGCCTATATCGGAAAACATGCCATCTTGAGGATAGGGAGAGGGAGAGAGGAGGAAGGGGGAAAAAATTTGGAACACAAAAGTTTGTGCAACTGAATGTTGTAAACTAAAAATTGATTAATTTTAGAAAAATCAGGACTCTGAGAATGGAAAAGGACCTTAGTGGAATACAAAACACTACAGATATTTGGAAAATGAATTCCAACTCTTAGTAATCATTAAGTGCTTACCCTGTTTCAGACATGTTCCTAAATATTAAGATACTAATACAAAAACCAATATAGTCCTTCCTTCCAAAAGTCGGTATTTATATTGGAGAAGACAAGCAGGCATAATGAAATATTGCACTGAAATGAATGTTTCGTCTCGGGAGACATTGGGATGGTGGGTGAAGACCTGGAGCAACTTATTATCTTATTCTTTACATGAATAGTCACGTATATTTCATTATTGTATGTAGTGGAAAGCAAGAAAGAACTGAGGAGATGAATCCAACAATTAATAGTGTCTGGGAGATACGTGTAGGATCTAGTTAGGGTTAGATATGGAATTACCTATGAGAATCCATAATATGCGATTTCTGATTGAAGGTTATATGAGGGAAAAGGCGTAGGATATATATACCTGAAGAACAGTGTAGTTAGTCTGCATTATTGTGATATCATGTTTGTAATTTTCTTTTAGAAAAACTGCTACCCAACACTGCTGCCCCCGTTCAGTGCTGAAAGGGTTGACCTCTTTATTTAAATAATCGAAACATAAGGTTTTATTTTTACACCTATTGAATTTTTCTCTTTAAAGATCAGAACAATACCGTAAACTGTGAGATTCATTTGTCAACCAGTGTGTTAGTAGTAAGCCCCAATCCTTATCTCATTTGCATATTTCACAACAATACCATCTCGACCTTCATCAAAGGCATGAACGAAAATGTTAAATAAACTAGAGCCAAGAAGGGATCCCTCAGATGCTCCATCAGTTACTTACTGTGACATTAATTTTGCACGATTAAAAATTGTGCATTAAAATCGACCAATCAACCAACTATAATTACTGTAAAGACTGCGTATCTACTTCTATTTTTTTATATTATACATTCCTTAACTATCTCTTTAAGAATAACGTCATGTAGTTTATTAAATATGTTTGCTCAATTTGAGAGTGTTTTTTTCATAGCATGGCTTCTTTTGAAACTAAGTAGGCTCCATTTTTCATATTTAATCTGATAGAAAGACTACTCAGTGTTTGTTATTAGCTATTAATACCACTCAGACTAACCTTTCTATATACTCTTTACGTATCATTATTTTCACACTTTTCGTTTTCATGTCCATTGTTTTGAATACCAATTGTCTGTGTAAAAATTGTTCTCTTGAAAGGAAAAATAACACACAATACATTCTTAAAATTGATAAATAAATAAATGCATAAAATTTACTCTAGATTACATTCAAATTTTATGTGAGCTATTTTTGAGGCAAAAGCATAAGCTATAACATGACAATTATATGCATATGTCCCCTTCATAATTTTCTGGCTCTCAACTCTGCTCTGAAATCATATAACTAGGCTTTGATTCCATCTTAACCAGAAGAAAAATGAATAAGTTCATTGGCCAACAAAGGTGAATTTTATATGTATTATATAATGTACACTACAGTAATACGTACTACATAATTTCTTTCATCTAGAATTGTAGTAACATTGTCCAAAAATTAAAGAAGTCTATTTTTGACTTAACCTGTTTTGGATGAAACCATGTTGACAGTTTGTAATTACTGATTGTCTTTCTAGATATTCACTATCTGTTTAATTCTCCTTTCTAGAATTTCCCCCAGGATTTAAAGTCAAGATCATTACCACAGAGATTTAATCTCTTTGTACCTCTTAAATTTTATATGAGCACTTAGTAACAAATTAAATTTTAAAAACACTTATAAATTACAAGGCATAAATACCCAAAAGACATGAAACAAGAGGCACAGTGAGATGGTGGATTAAGGCAGGAACTTGCTAAGTTCTCCAAAATTACTCTCCAAAAACTTTAAAGTAAAATGTCAAAATGAAATCTGGAGTAGCAGAACAAACAAAAGGATGGAATTTAACTGTTTTGTAGCCCAAGACAACTTAGTAGGTCGACAAGAAAATTCTGTTCACTTTGAATGGATTAATCTAGGTGGTCTAAGCAGGCCAACATCAGTCCTTGTCCCTGTAAGCCAGAAGTGGGGCCCCCATACCAGGCACAAGCCAGCAGCAAGGTCTAGTGCTTCAAAGCCAGTGCAATCCTTGTGGGCAAGTGAATCACTAGCATTGAGTCCTGGAGCTCTCAGTCCACAGATGGTAAAGGGGCTGAATACCTGATCAGAAAAAGATCACAGGGGACAATTTTCTGGTGCTGGCTGCAGGGCTCTTGCATTGACCAAATGGGGATCCGAGTCAGAGACCTGGGTCACAATTCCTGAGTGAGAAGGGGATCTAACACACTAGAGCGTGCAGTCACAAGAGAGTAGGAATATTGATTACAGGTCCAGAAAACAAAAGAATGGAGTCACACAGACCAGAGCACAGGTCAGGAGACAAGTGAACACACCACTCCTTAAAATATACAGCCTTAGAAGAACCAAAAAATTACAGGTCAGCAGAATAAGCTCTGAACACAGCAACACAAAAATTCTGATGCTTGGGCCAGTGCCCCTTCCACACCAGGAACAGAGCTCAACTTTAACACAAAATTAAGTCAAGAAATAGATTAGAAAAATAAATATAAACAGAGAACCTGACTATAGATAGTTACTGTGGTGACAGGACAGATCAAAACCCATCTCAGAGGAGGACAACAGGATCAAAATGGCTAAATGCGAAGCCTCAAAGGTTTATTCTTTAATGGCTCATTGAATCCAATCAGGATGAGGGATGCTGTTATCTCTCTTCTTTCCTGTGTCTTCCATACTTCTATAACTTCTTTTTGCACCATTTTCCTACCCTCAAGTGTTATATGTACTGCAGACAAGCTAGAAGCTTTCCCAATGAGATTAAAAGTAAAGCAAAAAAAAATTCATTTTCTCCACTATTCTTCAATATTTTCATAGAATGTTAAATTTAGAAAGAAGACAAGAAAAATAAATTCAAGGAATTAGAACTAGCAATTTTTTTTACAGGATGACTAATACGGAAACATATTTTGCATAATTGAACATCTATAACGTGTATCATATTAATTAAGCTCTCAGGGAGGGAGAATAGAAGAGAGAGTGAATTTGGAACTCAACTTTTGAAATAAATGAATGCTAAAATTGCTTTTATATGAAATTGGGGAAAATTTTATTCAGAAAAGGTATTCCATATGCAAAAATACTGTGATTGTGATGTTTCTTATGCCCTCTCATAGATCCTTATTCAGAGGAGATATGAGTATGTACACTAAATATTGACACATCTAGCTAAGAAATGTAGGAATGACTGTACAAGCAATAAACCTGAAATTCATCTTAATAGTCACATATCACCCAGTAAGATATGCTCTTAAGGGCTTATAAACGGTTTTAAGGGTTGTTAGTATCACATACTCCTTTTCGTTTTATCACTCTTTTATGACTTATTGAATGTAATCAGGAAGGATACTGTTCTCTCTCTTCTCTTCTGATCTTTTCATATTTCTATGGTTCCTTTTTGTTTCTTTTTCCTACGCCCCCTTACTTTTTTTTGTTGTTTTTGACTCAGCACTGGCCCCTTCCAGTCTAATTCTCAGTCAGTTACCAAATAAGAATTTAAATATTCCTCCTGTTTTTAAGATAAAAGCTCAACATGAATTCCTGGAAAAGCTAAAATTTATTTTCAGAATCGAAGTGATAATGAAAGAATAAGTAAAGAGATGAGAGTAAAGACAGAAAATTATGACGTGAAAACTAGTTAATATTTAGGTAAAAGATGCATAAAAACGAAGAAGAAAATAACAGCTTAAAAACAAAATTGGCTAAATGTGAAAAGAAGTTACAAAATATAACTAAAGAAAGTAATTTGTTACAAATTAGAATTTGGCAACTGTACACTAATGACTTTAGGAGACATCAAGAAACAATAAAAAAAAGTCAAAAGATGAAAAAACTGGAAGAAAATCTGAATTATTTCATCAGAAAAACCAGTGACTTGGAAAAATAGCTCCAGGGTAGGTAATATAAGCATTATTGGACTGTGTGAAAGCCAGGATCAAAAAAAGAGTTCAAACATCATATTTCAAGAAAACTATTAAGGAAAATTTCCATAGTAATTTAGAAGCATTGGGCCAAAAAGAAATGGAAAGAATCCACTATCCATCTCCGTACTGCAAAATGAACACTGACAAGCATATTACAGTCAAATTCTAGAGTTAAGCAATCAAAGACAAAATATTTCAAGAAGCCAGAAACAAATTTTGCAATATCCTGGAACCAATGTCAGTATCACAGAGTTAGCTGCTCCCATGTTAAAGGAGTAGACAATTTGCAATATGACATTCGAGAATGCAAAAAGACTTAGGATTATAACCAGGAATAACGTAAGCAGCAAAACTGAGTTTAATCATTCCAGAGGGAAAAAATGTTATTTAAGAAAACAGAAAATTAAAGATATAAGAAAATTTTCAGGCATTCCTGATGAAAGACCAGACCCAAATAAAACATCTGACTTTCCAATACAAGACTCAAGTAAAGCTTAAAATGGCAAACTTGAAAGAGAAGTAATAAAGGAATCTAAAAGGTTAACTTGTTTCACTTTCCATATGGGAAGATGATACAGGTAACTTCTGATAACTTGATCATTATTAGGGCAGGTAGGAGGATTCTACATGAACAAAGGGTTTGTGAATGAGTCGATTGTGTCCTTATAATGAAAAATGGTTGGGTAATAGAAATGGATGCCCTGGGAGATGGAGAACAAATGGGGGAAATTGTCTCAAATAAAAAAGCACAAGAAAATCGGTTACAGTGGAGGGTAAAATGGTGAGGGAAGGAAATAACAATTGAATCTCACTCTTATCTGAATTGATGGAAAGATGGAAGAATTAATTTATACAACTTCAATTGGGTATAAAAATACATCTTACTCAACGAGGATTTAGGAGAGAAAGGGAAGGAAAAGAAAGAGAGCAATAAAGGAGGATTGATAAAGGAAGGAAGTGAAACTGAGGGAAATTTTCCAGCAAGTTTCTCTGACAAAGCCCCATATTTCTCAAATGTATGCAGAACTCAGTCAAATTTATAAGAACATGAGCCATTTACAGTTTTCAGAGTAAATCAAACCTGTCTATAATCATATAAAAATACTCCAAATCACTACTGATCAAAGAAATTCACATTAAAACAATTCTGTCATACCACTTCACACCCACAAGATTGGCTGACATGATAGGAAAGAAAAATGACAAATGCTGGAGGGGATGTGGGAAAGTTGGAGCACCCATCCGCTGATGGTAGAGTTATGAATTGATCCAAGCATTCTGGAAAACTTGGAAATGTGCCCAGGATCTATAAAACTATCCATAACCTTTGACTCAGCAATATTGGTACTAAGTCTATATCTCAAAAAGATTTTCTTTTAAAAGGAAACAGCCATATGTGTACAAAAACTCTTTTTATAGTTGTTGTTCTTCTGTTTCTCCTTCATTTTCGAAGAGGCCCATAACATCAGGGAAATGATGACATGACTTGCTCTTGACTTTGATTTGAGTGAGGGAGGGCTGTGCAGGTCAACAGCAACACTTTCTCCTCCAGAGCCATCTAGGTCCAGTGACCAGATATTCATCAGGATGAATGGAGATGGCCCAGGATTCAATGTGGGACCCTGTACTTTTTAGGCTAAGGCTTTTTCATGTAGTCACTTAGAGGGAGGTAACACTCATTCAGTGACTAGGCCTCTTTAAGAAGTACTCAGGGGATGGCCCCTATAATTAGAAAAAAAAAAACCAAGCTGGGAGGGCAAGACTTTCAGGGTTGCTGTTCCAAAAAGAAGCAGTTATTATTAGCATTCACTCTAAGCCAGGAGGGTCCAAAAATCAGCCATTAAGTGGAGATTGGGTTTCACAGTGCACTGGGTTTAAGCTTTTAGGAAAGAAAGAAGGAAAGAAAGAAAGAAAGAAAGAAAGAAAGAAAGAAAGAAAGAAAGAAAGAAAGAAAGAAAGAAAGAAAGAAAGAAAGAAAGAAAGAAAGAAAGAAAGAAAGAAAGAAAGAAAGAAAGAAAGAAGGAAGGAAGGAAGGAAGGAAGGAAGGAAGGAAGGAAGGAAGGAAGGAAGGAAGGAAGGAAGGAAGGAAGGAAGGAAGGAAGACAAGAAAGAAATCTTGCCAGTAAACCACAAGTTAACTGAGAAGCTTCTGGTCATCAAAATTTACCTTCCTTTACAGAGGAGAAGGAAGGGGAGAGGAAGAGGGAGAGGAGGAGCTGAGTTCCTCAGCTAGCTGAGTCCCCATTCAGGTCCCTCGGTCTTCTCACACTTTATGTTTGGCCTTCGTTTTCAGAGGACCATGACATCAGGGACATGATGACATTACTTGCACTTGACTTTGATTTGAATGAGCGAGGGTTGTGCAAGGTCACCAGTCTCACTTTCTCCTCCAGAGCCATCTGGACTCAGCGACCAGATATTCATCAAGATGAATGGAGATGGCCCCAGATGCAATAAGAGACCCTAGCCTTTTTATTCTAAAGCCTTTTCAGTTACTCAGAGTTACGTAGCACAGAATCAAAAATCAAAGGAATGCCTGTCAATAGAGTCAGGACTGACCGAGCTGTGGTATATGATTGTGATGGAATATTATTGTGCTTTGAGAAATAATTCACAGGACGATTTATAAATATCTCAGAAAGATTTAAAAGAATTGATGCATGATGAAGGGAACAGAATCAGAATGATCTTACGATCCAAGGACATGTCCTTGTCATCAAATGATCCATGATAAAAAATGCTATCCATTTCTAAAGAGAGAATTGATGAACTCTGAGTACTGACTGAAGAATACTGTTTTTATTTTATTTCACTTGCTTTTTCAGTGCGTTTTTTTGCCATAGTGCTAATAAGTAAATGTTCCACATGACTTCATGTGAATAATTAATATCATATTATATGATTTCTCAGCGGATAAGGAAAGGTTACAAGAGTGAGAGTCAAAGTTTTAAATGATGAATTTTTAAAAATGCAAATGTAATTGAGAAATATTTAAGAAAATATATAAAAATACAAAAAGAAATGAAGACAGATAAATACATCCTAATACTGCACACAAATGGTCCAATGCTCCTCTGCTGCTCTCAGGCAAATGGAGAACATTTCAAATAGAAAGCATCACTTAATACCATGACAAACTTTCGTAACTCTCTTTGTTTAACATAATTCTGACCTACTGATGAGGTTTTATTAGTTGTAGTCAGCCACTACTGAGATATAATGTCTATTCACAAAGAGGCGTCAGAAGTTTTGCCCAACTAGATGATATTCCATGTCCCTACATTCAGCCAGAAGATTGGTTCCATCAATACAAAGGATGCTTATCAAGCTCACAATAAGACGTAGGCCAGATCTTATCAATCACAAGCATTGTTGTATGATATCAGAAAATTAGACATGTACTCACACAGCAACCTGTGAAGAAATAAACTCATTTGAGGAAGCAGACACTTTCTTCCTCTCCTGTCATGTTATACCCATTGTGATCAAGAACAAAAGAAATCCAGATGGAGACACCAATCTACCTCTTTCATATCTAGGATTTTTTGCTGCTATATCATTTGACAAACAAAGATGCAAGGTGAGGCCTCTTACATGGATATTATGATTTAGGGGTTTCACTTTGGTTTCCAAATCCCAGTCTAGAGTGAATCTCTCTGCCCTTTGAGCTTGGAGCTTTTCATTTTTACTCTGGTCTCCAAGTGGATATAAGAAATTTCTGTAATTCCAGTGCTAGCAATACCACAAAGCTCCCTCTAGACACTCATCCAAACATCCTAAATACTGAATCTTGGTCTGTGGAATCATTGGAAATAAATAATATTGAATGAAGCTCTGAAAATTTCAAAATAAGAAGGGTGCATGTAAATGGAGAGAGACTGTCTTTCCACTTTTGACATGAGTAATTCTATACTTAAAACTGGTCGCTATTTTATTTAAATCAAGGACTCCTATTTTCCTTTATCTCTGTCCCCTTAAGCCATAGGAATCTATGTCCTGAACCAACAAAGAAGTCTGTTATATGCCTACCAAGCAATTATAAAGTTGTGTAAGCAACAAGGTTGAAAGGCAAATTAGCCCACCTTTCAGACTAGTGTTCAAAGGAGACTCCTTCCAGTGCCTAAAAGGTGAGCCACCCTCTGAAAGGAAATTCTTCATACCACAAGCATTTATGTGTTTTCTTTGCCCTTTAATAAAGTCACTCGGCTATCTGTGAGCAATGTGAGGAATTTACTCCAACACCTGCACATTTTTGAAAGTACTTATGTGCTCTTGGCAGAACATTGGAGTTGCTCATAAAACCCACGCCTTTCAATCAAGAGCTCATGCTCATGCTTCCTTTTGTACATAACACTTTTTATCAGTAAATTTAGGACTGACATGAATGAACTAAATGACTTTGAAAAGTGAAGTACATAGAGTGAGATGTAATAGATTGATTGACCATTCAACTTGAAGTCCAGGCATATAAATTCTAATCTCTACTCTTGCACCAGTGAAATGTGTAATCTTGAGTGATTTTATTTTAATTTTTCCAATTTTCAACGACCTCATCTGTGTAATGGGTAGAACACATCCTGGTTTCTTCGCTTATCCTTTCATGGAATGAAAATTAAATAACCACAATTCTATTCTCAGCTTACAATCTGGGTGATTTTCCAACACAGGGTTAAACTGGTTTCAAGAAGACCTGAGATAAAATTCTACCCCAGAAACTCATAACTGTATAATCTTGGACAAGCAACTTAACTTTTGTCATTCTTAGTATCCTCCTCTGTAAAAATAAAGGTAATAATAAAGAGTCATACAAATAGAGTACAGGGAAAGAATAGAAGACGATGAGCATTGCTTGAACCTAACTCTCATCATATTTGACTCAAAGAAGATAATAACTATTCAGGTAGGTATAGAAATCTAACTTACCCTATAAGAAGTAGAAGGGGCAAGGGGAAAGAAAAGGGAGGGAATGGTTTGAAGGGAGGGAGGCAGTGTCAAAAGCAAAACTCTAGTGACTGGAGAGAAGGATAAAGGAGAGCAAAAAACATAAATCGGGGAAAATGAAATGTAGCGAAAGACACAGCTAGTAATCATAACTGTGAATGTGAATGGAATGAACTCTCCCATAAAACAGAAGCATATGGCAGAATGGATCAAAAGAACATAATCCTATAATTAGCTGCTTCAGGAAAACCTAGAAAGACTTACATGAACTGATGCTGAGAGACGAACAATGCCATCCACATTCAGAGAAAGAACTATGGAGTCTAACTGTGGATAGGAGCAGACTATTTGCTCTCTTTTGTTGTTGTTTTTTTTTTTCATGGTCCCTCCCATTGGTTTCTATTCTCCTTTATAACATGACTAACATAATAATATTTAATATGAATATATAAGTACAGCCTATATCAGATTGCATATTGTCTTGGGGAGGGGTGAGGGAAGGGAAGGAGAGATAATTTAGAACTCAGTCTTGTGGAAGGGAATGTTGAAAACTAAAAATTAATTTCAATAATGAGGGTAACATGAGCACTTTATGGATTTGTTTTGAGATCAAAATACGTGTGTAAAGCACTTCTTAAATGCTGGTTATAATTGTTGCTGCCATTTTATTTTTCATGTTTATTTTGGTTTACAAATATATAGAATACATCAGTTTCAATATGACTCACCTGTGGAAACTTGTAGAGGTCAAACAGAGTCCCCATCTGGACCGACAGAGCTGATGTGGCTCCTCCAATGACAGCCATAGACTTGTCCTGTCCCATGCAGCTGTAGTTAGGGATGAACTGGTCCAGCCCAGACAGCCAGCACAGGGAGCTCTCCAAGGTCCTCTCATCACTATGGTAGGTGTTGTAGAGGTGGAATCCCAAGGAAATGTTGGGCAACAGATTGGGGTTCCTGTTAATCTCCTCCACAGCAAACACTACAGCCAGGGCCTGCTGGTAATTTTTGTGCAGCCACCTGTGTGTGGGGAGGGGATAGGGGGGAGTGCCAAGTAATGTTAGTAAGCATTAAAAGTATGCTTCTCAGAATTCCTCAGCCATGTGAGTCAAAATTAAGGACTCCAACAGTTGTTGAGCTCATTTCTTTTGTATTAAAAATAACCTCCTCCAGGTATCTTGTTCCTATATCCTGCCCACTTCAGTTTCCTGAGATGGTGAGGACGATTGACTCTAAGTTCTCTTGTAACTCTGCTTTCCTGAGTCACTCACTCATTTCACAAATATATATTGAGTATCCAGTATACACAATATCATGTGAGGGATCTGCATGGTCCTTTACCCTGGAAGGGCTTAGGTATAGTGAAAAAGGCAGCAGACATGCCAAAAACTGTAAAGAGAAAGTGACAAGAGATATGTTAAAGGTTAATAACACTAATATTTAAGAAAGCTGAGCAGAACGATTCCCTAGCCCTTTGAAGAAATAAGAGAAACATTCATGGAGGGCACCATGGCCCATAAAAGGGGAAATACATGGGTATTTGGGGAAGAGGAAATAAGCTCACACAGCTGTGGGAATAGGAGGTACTCCTTCTCTGGGCCTCCGTATATTACTTAGGTTGTATATAAGATCTCCACTAAAAGATAAGATCCTGACTCAGTGTTCCCTCCTTGCTCATTACCTTTTTTTTCAATGTAGGGACTGAGAAGAGTAGAAAAGCAAAGTGATTCAATGATTGTGACTTAGTAGCAGATCTTGAATTAGTAATCCAGTAGCAAAGAAAAAAATACTTCTATTATTATCATAAAAGTTTTAAAGATATATCCAAACTCAGGAGATATCTCTAGTGCTTAGCACCACTCAGACAGCATAACCCTTTTTTCTTGGAGGCAGAAAGTGAACATGACAGAATCCTAAGTCCTGGCTACCTCACTTACCATGATAACATCCAAAGAACTTTTAATTCTGTCTTGAGATGTTACTTGTTGGTTTTCTGAGAATTTAAAACCCTGTGTCCATTCTTTCCATCTTCACTCATTTTCCTTGGTCTCAGAATCAAGGAGAACAGAAGGAGAGACCCTACCATAATGAAGAACCATTATTCTCCAGACAAAATTCAAAGATTGCATAGGGTTTAAAAGAACCTTTAACTTAGAATAGTATTTTACTTTAGTATTCCACCAAGAAAGAGTAGAATCTTCTTTTCCTTCTTATCCAAACCACCAATTTTCCAAATTAGCAAACAGTAAAGAAAGGAAAGAGAATAAGAAGAAGCAAATCAAAGCATTAAAAAGGTAACCAATGATGAAAATTGTTAAAGGATTTTATCTTTTAGAGAAAAACATATAGAAATAAACACTTTTTATTTATAAATGTAAAGAAAAGTATAAAGGGAAATAATCCAGAAGGATTTAAAAAGTGACAGCAGAAGGTAAAACAGATATGCAGAAACATTTGGCTAATGGAAGGTACAGAACAAGAGGTCAGAATATCCTTCTGCCAAAGAATTATCAAATGCATCTCATGGCCTGTCTCCCATGATCAGAAGAGGGTAAACTCATGTTCAGATGAGAGTAAACTCCTAACCTGCTTTGCTTCACATTGGTTTTGTCTGAAGCCCATAGTGTCTTAAATGGGAGTTTGCATTGCCACACGCAAAATTCATACTTTTTCACCTGTACAGGAAAGTGATGCAGTACAACGTTCAAAACTAGCGCCTGGCCATCATTACAAATATCAATACAACTTGTCAAAGTGTCAAGAAGGAAATCCTGTTCCACTTCTCTTGAATGTTTCCAGTTCAGCAAAACTGACTTAGAGAAATGAAAATAAATCTCTCATATCACCTGGAAAAAATCAGAATACTCTAGACATCGCCGAGCAATAGTATGCATTCCAATCTACATCCATTCTCAATCATCTCATTCGGCATTTCTTATAATCATATCCTGGGCATACTTCTCATTTTTAATAAGCATAAATCTACTGAGCCTGAAGTTTCAGGCTGAGTCCCAACCTGGTCTAGTCGGTTTTGTTTTGGTTCCTTAACCTGCTCTGACTATGAGGAATATGTAACTAGTGCCAAGAAGAGTAGAGGAAAATAATAAATTCACACCCACGTGAGAAAGATAACCTGATGCTATATTTTAAACTGGTAGTGGAGGAGGGAGAAATCTTCACCAAACAAGTATGTCCACGAATCCCTAAAAGGTTGTGCTCTCGTTATCTGAGGGGTAAATGTTGAGAGGAAATATGGGAGCTTTCATTACTGTGCATGGGATAGAGGTTTATCTTGCCCTGTATCAGTGCACTCACAGCAATAACTTGGGTTGAAACTGAAGAACTTTTTCTGATTCAGGGTAATTATTAACATCATTCCAGGGGTGATGAGGTGTTAGAACTTTCATTAATTCCACTGCTTGGATATTAACGTGAG
Source organism: Notamacropus eugenii (assembly GCF_028372415.1). Lineage (NCBI taxonomy): Eukaryota > Metazoa > Chordata > Mammalia > Diprotodontia > Macropodidae > Notamacropus > Notamacropus eugenii. Next base: position 6,729,438 of record NC_092875.1, on the reverse strand, counting down.
ATCAGGACAGGGAAGGCAAGGTGATAAAAGATACTCAGCACTGAGATTCCTGGCTATGGACCCTTTGAAGGTGAGTATGGAGAGGGCAGTAGAGTAAAGAGGTTTCCTCTGCTCACCTTTGCATAAAGTGGAATGAAAAATGGAATGAAAAAATTCAGAAAGAAGGGGTGGAGGTCGCCCACTATCTCATTTTGCATGGACTTGCCCTTTTACTCTATCTAGGAGAACCTAGTTTAGTCATCACATTGAAAATGAGGCAGAACAGATAGACACTTACTGATAAGGCTTACAAGCTTTGTTAGGAGGACTTTCAAACAGTTCTGCTCCTTTTATAGTGTTCACTTGAACTGAGAAGAAAGATAAAAAGATCCCAATCACCAGGTCCCCATCTCTGGAAATAACAGGGTTATTCTGGTAGAAGCAAGGGAGGCTCTCTATTTTGCGTGCCAGTCCCGGAAGGAATAACACCAGTGATGTGAGAAGGGAAGAAGGCAGATGAGAAACATATTTCTGTAAATGGAGCAACATCGCTGAGAATTAGTCAAAGTTCCAAGCATGAGGAAACCAAGAAGCCACTCAGATCAGAGCAAAATCAGCTGCCTCAGTTGGGTTTGATACAGAACTGTCCAGGATCAGAAATGACCTGTCCTTCTATATATGCCCAGGTTCTGGTCTGCCAGTCACACCTAAGGAATCATAGTAGAATATTAGTCAGGCCCATGTCAAGACAAGGACAACAGCGTAAGACCAATTGAAGTTTTATAGTTTCACCAGCTCTGAGACTGAATTGTCTCCCAGCACCCTTATTGTTAGATACTGACATGTATCACACCTCCTATGCAGCCTCCACAGAGAAGTCTTGGTCCATGAAGAACTCTGGGGACTGGGTTGCCTCCGGCATCTCCAGCTGAGTCTCTGGATCCAAAGGGGGAAAAAAACTGAATGCGAAATAATGTTTTGGCCACTATCCCTTATTCCCGGAAGAGGCTAAAGTGCAGAAGTGACTTTCTAGGAAAGTAATTTCTGTGTCCTGGGTTCAGCAATGGCCGGTGGTGACTAAATCTCATGAAATATTCCCCAAAATTGAAAAAAGAAAACATCAGTGATCACAATTTCCCTTGTAGCCTGTAAGACTTACAATCTTGATATCCCCTGACTTAAGTGCACTGGGTTCAGTGCAAGCCTCATCCTCAAGACCCATTCTCAAGACTCAGTAATCTATTCTGAGGACCTATTCTACAACGCTCACAAACAGCCTCTCCTATTTCTCCCTTACTCCTTAAACAGACTCGTACTGTCCCAGTCTCAGCGATAACAGGGGCCTCATTAATTTGATAACAGAATTTCCCTTCCCAGTGACTAGCAACATAAACACATAGAGACTGATATTCACTGTCTGAGGAAGGCTTTAATGACAGGCTCTGGAAATATACGGTTTGTTCTTTTGATAATTACAGCAAAGAATTTAGAGCTGTCAGAGATCTTGGAGATAATTGATTTAACACCTTCATTTTACAGATAAAAACAACTGATGCCCATTCAGACCATATGGAGCAAATGAAAATTGATCTTTTGAATCCAAAGTTGATACTACTCTTACTAGCATTTACTGACCTTGAGAGAAGGGTACAAGCACAGCTCGTGCACTAAAAAGGCAAGTTCATCTGTCTGTGAATGTAACTTCCTCTTAGATCTTCTTTTCTAGAATTAAACCCTCTAGTTTCCAGAACTAAACCTCTCACACTTTGGCTCCCAGGAATGACCAATAATAAGTGTCTCGGTTGTTTTCAATTTGGACCTGTAGATTTTCAAAGATCCTTGTCAAAATGAAGCCCAAGACCAGTGCTCCCATTCTCCAGAAATTTAAGCTGAAGAGTAAACAGGCCAGGATTCCCAATGGTTAAACAAGTTGTGGCAAGAGATCTAAAGTAAGCGCCCTCCGGCACGCTGAAAGGGGGACTGTGGAAGATTTAGAGGGAGGCATGGACCAGAGTCACAGCATGAAAAGCCATGGAAAAGCTGCAATCTTTGCCACTGGAAGAAATGCCCACATCCAGGAGACCTAGAGAAAAGCCCCACATAAAAGTAGGCGCCTCCTTTGGAGAAGTTAAGAAAAGATCAAAACCAGAGTCACAGACTGAGAAATGATAGAGAGGCTCAAATTGTTATACCTAGAAAGAGTACTTATGTACAGGAGGTCACTGAGCCATCATAGTACCACAATATCGAAAAGAAACCATGAACATAAGTAGACTTTGGGGAAGGGACAGGATGGAGCACAGGAAAGAGAGAGGAAAGAACCATAGAATACCTGAAAGAGAGGGAACTTTAGAGTTCTCCAAAGGATGCAAATTGCAGATGTAGAACAGGAGAAGTGAGTCTACCAATCCCTCCACAGGATAGAGGAGGAGACTAAGTCCAAGGAAGGGAACAGACCCAAGATGATTCAAGTTAGTGTCCAAAGCTGAATTAGAATTCAGATACTCTAGCTACTGAATCAAAGGGTATGCACAGTTTGGTTACTTCCTGAGTATAATTCCAAATTGCTCTCCAGAATGGAGATCATTCAACTCGACCAACAATGTACTGAAGGCCCGATTTTCCCACATCTTCTCCATCATTTATTCTTTTTTCTTTTTAAGTCATATTAACTCATCCAATTAGCATAAGATGGTATTTCAGAGTTGTTTTAATTTTCATTTGTCTAATCAACAGTGATTTAGAGTACTTCTCCCTATACCTATAGGTATCTCTGACTTCTTTATCTGAAAAACACTTGTTCATATGCTTTGACGATTTTTCAACTGAGGCATGGTTTGTATTCTCATAAATCTGACTCAGCGTTTTATATATTTGAGAGATGAGGTATTAATGTAGAGATTATTACCCAATTTTTTGCTTTCCTTCTAATCTTGGTTTCATTGATTTTGTTTGTACAAATTCTTTTCCACTTAATAAGATCAAAATTATCTATTGTAAATTTCATAATGGTTTTTGTCTCTTGTTGGTCATGAATTCTTCCCTTCACCATAGATATGGCAGATAGACTATTCCTTACTCTTCGAAATTGATGGCTTTATTATCTATGGTACCTTTCACCAGAATATAGCTTTCTTCCCTTTCTATTTTAATTAGTTCTGTATTTTTTTTGCTTTTACTTTGTCTGAGATCAGGATTGCTATGCCCATTTTTTTACATCATCTGAAGCATAATTAGTTCTGTTCTAGTCTCTGTATGTGTCTCTCTGCTTCAAGATTTGTGTGTTTGTTTGTTTTTCTGGTAAGTAATATAATGTAGGATTCTGATTTTTTAATCCACCCTGTTATTTGCTTTTAATTTATGAGAGAGTTCATCCCATTCACATTCATAGTTATGACTACTACCTGTATATTTTCCTCCACTCTATTCTCCCTTCTATTTGTCCTCTCTCTCCTTTCAGTCTTTCCCACATCACCAGTGTTTTGCTTCTGTCTACCACTTCCCCCATCTGTCCTCCCTTCTATCAGTTCCCATCCCTCCTTTACTTATTATCCTCCCCTTCTATCTCACTACTGGGGAAGATAGATTCATATATTCATCTGACTGTGCCTATTATTCCCTTTTTGATCTAATACTGATAAGAATAAGGTTAAAACAATGCGCATCACCCCACCTGCAATCTTTTCCTTCCACTGAAATGGGTATTTCTTGCCTTTTCATGTGAGATTCCACATTTCACCTCTCCCTTTCTTTTAGACCCATTGTACTTCTCTTTCTCATCCATTGTTTTTTGTGTCGTTCCCTCAAATACACCTTATACCCATACTCTCTGTCTATGTATATTCCTTTTATCTGTACTGTTAATGATACAATTTTAACAGTTAACAGATGGATTGGGGAATCAAGCTGCTGATCAGAGAGGGATTGCAAGGATTTCCTTTCTGATTGTAGGACAGGATTTCTAGTTTGGCTCGTGTTTGGATCTGAATCACAGTCCTGTGTGAAAGTCTAGGGGTGAGGCAGAGTACCGGCGTGGTGGAGTTTGTGGCAATGTTGTAGAAGGAGAATTCTCCCCACAGTTCCAAGGCAGAAAAGAGTGCGTGGGCTCACTGACAAATCAGGGCACAGGCCAGGAGAGGAGTAAGCACATCTCCTTTGATCATACCACCTTGTAAGAGCTGAAAACTTACATATGCCTAGAAATATCCCTGAAAACAGCCACAGAAATCTTTGCCTTCCACCTTGGAAGTAGAATTCTCCCTTAACAAATAGCTAAAAAGTCAAGTAATTGGGTGGGGAAATGAGCAAACAGTGGGAAAAAGTCAGTCTTTGGTGGCAAGAAGATCACAACATAAAACCAGAAGGAGACAACAAAGTTAAATCACCTACATCCAAAGAATCCAAGAAAAATATGAATTCATTTCATGCCATTGAAGAGCTCAAAAGGGATTATGAAAATCAAGTAAGAGAAATAGTGGAAATATTGGGGAGAGAAACAAGAGTGATGCAAAATATCATGAAAAATGAGTCAACAGCTTCCTAAAGGAGATGAAAAAATGCTGAAGAAAATAACACTTTAAAAATAGATTAACGCAAATGACAAAAGAGGTGCAAAAAGGCAATGAATGGAAGAATGCCTTAAAAAGCAGAACTGGCCATATGGAAAAGAAGGTTCAAAACCTCACTGAAGAAAAGAATTCTTTATAAATTAGAATGGAGCAAATGGAATCTCATGACTTTGTGAGAAATCAAGAAATTACAAAACAAAACCAAAAAAATAAAAGAGACAATGTGAAATATCACATTGGAAATACAACTGATCTGGAAAATAGATTCAGGAGAGAGAATTTTAAAAGTATTGGACTACCTGAAAGTCATGATGAAAAAGGGGGGGGGGGGGGCTAAACATCATCTCCCAAGAAATTATTAAGAAAAGCTGCCCTGATATTCTAGAACCAGAAGATGAAATAGAAATTGAAAGAATCCACTGATAATTTTCTGAAATATATCCCCAAAGGAAAACTCCTAGGAATGTTTCAGGCAAATTCCAGAATTTCTAGGTCAAGAAGAAAATATTGGCAACAGCCAGAAAGAAATAATTCAGATATTGTGGAAACACAATCAGGATAACACAATATTTAGCAGCTTCTATATTAAGGGATAAGAGAACTTTGAATATGATATTCCGGAAGTCAATGGTGCCAGGATTAAAACCAAGAATCACCTACCCAGCAAAACTGATTATAATCCTTCAGTGGAAAAAAAAGTAAATTCAATGAAATCTAGGATTTTCAAGCATTCTTGATGAAAAGACCAGAGGTGAATAGAAAATTCAACTTTCAAGTACAAGAATCAAGAGAAGCATGAAAGGGTAAACAGGAAAGAGAAATCATAAGAGATTTATTAGAGTTGAACTGTTTAAATTCCTTTATGGAAAGATCATATTTGTATATTTGTGACTTTTCTCAGTATTAGAGTAGTTGGAAGAGTGAATTAAAAATGGAAGGATAATATCTTAAAAAAAATAAAATCAAGGTGTAAGAGAACAATGTAAAGGGAGAAGAAGAAAGGAAGAAGTAGAATGGGGAAATTATCTCACATAAAAGAGGCAAGAAAAAGCTTTTACATTGGAGAGGTAGGGGAGGAGGTCAGAGGGAATGGATGAAGCTTACTCTCATTGGATTTGGCTTAAGGAGGCAGTCATCTGAAACTGGGTATGAAAATCTCTTACCCTTCAGGAGAGTAGAAGGGAAGGGAACAAGAAGGGAGGATAATAGAGAAGAGGGCAAATGGAAGGAAGGGGTAATCAGAAGCAAACACTTTTGAGAAGGGACAGGGTTAGAGGAGAAAACAGAATAAATGGGGGACAGAATAGGATGGAGAGAAATATAGTTAGCCTTTCACAATATGACTGTAATGGAAGTGTTTTCCATGACTATACGTGTATAACTTCTATTGAATTGCTTGCCCTCTTAACTAGGGTGGGTGGAGAGGGAGGAAGGGAGAGAATGTGGAACTTAAAGTTTTAAAAAACCAATGTTATATATTGTTTTTACATGCCACTGGGAAATAAAATACACAGGCAATGGAGTATAGAAATCTATCTTACCCTACAAGAAAATAGAAAGGAAGAGGATGGGGGTGGAGAGTGATAGGGGGAGGGCAGATTGGAGAGAGGGATAACCAGAATGCACATTGGCTTGGGGGTAGGGGAGAGATGGGGAGAAAATTTGAAACTCAAAATCTTAGGGAAGTGAATATTGAAAACCAAAAATAAATTAATAAGATTTAAAGATAAAAGATTTAAATGTTAATTGTTTTAAAATTAGGGAAATATATGTGTGTGTATATAATTAAGGGAAATTATATATATATGTAAATATGAATACATAAAATATGGAAAGGAAAGGAAAAACAAAAATGTTCAACAAAATGAAAATGTTTACCCAGAAAAAAAGAAAGAAAAGCTAGAGAACCAGGAACCTCACTTAGCAGGTGTTAAAATGTAAGAGACCCATGAAAATTATAACAACGTGTTGTTATTTCTCTTCCTTCTTTCATTGCTTTTAACTCTTCATGAACTCATATTGGAATTTATTGTCAGATGTTACTAGTGTCGTTTGCCATTTTCTTCTCCACCCTACTTTATATACAAGGTAGTGAGGCAAACATGGATAAGTGACTTGTCATATAACTAGTAAGTGTCTGAGGCCAGATTTGAACTCAAGAAAATGAAACTTCTTGACTTCAGGCTTAGCACTCTATCCACTGGGGAAATCTAACATTGCAACGTACTATGATCTCATGTTAATGTCCAAATGAAACAACTTCCATTTTGGAATAAAGGGAAGTTGTGAATATCTCAGGATATATGAATGTAGGACCTTCAGAGGATACACAGTTGAGAGGGCCATTGAACAGAACTTTACAATGACAAAATGATTCCCTAGTGATCGACCATTTAAGGCATGTGGATTGACACAGAGAAGAGGAAGTATTTGAGAATGCTCAAAATTCTGGACCTAACAAATACCTATGGTAGACCAGACAACCACAAGGTAAAAAAGATTGCTTGTGTGTGTGTGTGTGTGTGTGTGTGTGTGTGTGTAGCTTGGGGGGAGCTTTTAATATTATTTTGGAAAGACATGGTAGCAATGAAGAAATGGAGGATTGGTATGTATTTGAGACAGGACGTGGGATGAGATAGAGTTTATTAAGGATCTTAGATGTCTATGTCTTTTCTAGCAACAAAGCAATCTAAAGACAGGATTGGAACGGGACTTAAAATGAGCAGTCCCCACTCAGAAGAGAAAGTGTGTCCATAAACAAAGAAAGAGCCTAGACATTTTATGTAATCCTTAGTTATCCGTCAAGAGTTGAAGCAGAAGTCACTGCCATAAGCCATGTTTCCTTCTACACTCTGTGTTTGAATTATCAGCTCACTCTCAATTTCCCCTGACCTCGCTAAGCTTTAGCCAGCACTAGTCCTAAACCTTGACCCACAATCCAAGTATGAGGTCTATTGATTGATGTTTCCAAGACTGATTTTGCTTGTTTCTGATAATGACCCTATATAACTCTACCCCTTCTTACCCTCCTCAGAAAAATAACTGTATCCAAGACCTCAGAAGGCTGAAGTGTGCCATGCCTCCTTTCTCACCCTCTACCTTTGTGAACATCTCTCTGATGCTTCCAAAAAAAGTCTTTCTTCTTCTAGTCTCTATATTTCTGCTTCCTTTTGGTTCTGTCCAGTGGTGCTGTACCTTCCAGTCATGCCACTTCTTGAAGAGTTCTCTTCTTGGAAGCATGTGTGACTAACAACTCAGTATCTGCATCTCTTTTCCAAGTTTTCTGACTTAGGGGAAATAGAGAACAATGCTTGAATTAGGAATCATGTGCCTCAGTGCCACTGCCCCTCTCCTTTTCCTTGACACTATGCCCATGTGTAAGGGCCTTTAGTAAAACTGCATGGCTTTCCCCTAGTAATAAAAGGGGGAGATAAGAGAGATTGCTGTCTTTCCTGCATAGAATGGGGAATACATGATCTGTGACCAGTACAGAAAGAGTCCGAATGCTGAGGAGGGGGAGTCAGCTTCCTAAAGCAGGAGACTTCATGAAGTTCATCATGTTCTTGGTATTTCCATGGGTGGAGATGAGGGTCTCCAGGAGAGGAAAATCGGTGGACAAGGGCACAGAAATGTGTTTGAGGGATAGGAAGTATTCCAAATCTGTACAAAGTGGGTGTTGTTTAAATGAATTGGGGTCAAAACTTGGAGAGTTCACTCTACCCTATCATCTTGTCTCTTCATCTTTTCCCTTTTATGGTAGGAACTGAATAAGTTATCATCAAGAATTTAATCAACCAGCCCTTAATTCATAGCAAACAGATCTCATATTCTTGCCGATATAATCCAGAATGTTTAAAATCCAGAAATATTTCTCCAGTAACTCTCATCTTTAAGGTAATTCCGATACTTATTGCAGAGGTTATTATTTCAAGTAGTTTTATACTTGATTGTCTAGGATTCTCTAAGTATATCATCATATCATCTGCAAAGAATGATAGCTTTGTTTACTCTTTCTCTGTTCTAATTCTATAAATTTATTTTTCTTCTCATATTACTAAATCTAATTCTGAACCTAAGAATTTCTAGTGCCATGTGTAGCTCCAGTGCAATATTCATAGCCCACATGGCAGCCATGAATATCACAGCACAATTCAGAATGATGAAATACCACAGACTCTCCACGTGGAAGGCAGAACCAAATCATTTATTCAGACCGCAGAGATGAATCCATCACAGCGACAAAAATCTATACACAATAACAATGCAGAGGACAACACCATCCCCCAGCCTTCCCCTGCTAGGCTTCCCACAAACCAGGTCCATCACACTCATCACAAGCAGGCTCTCTTAAACAAAGTCACAAACAAACGCAAAATCACTCACACTACCCAGGAGCCTGCATCCTTCCTAGCTCTGACCGCTCTAAGACTAACTTCCTCTCAGCTCTACCCTAGCTCTGCCTCTTCCTGCTCCATCCATTCAGCAAACTCCTCCCAGTGTAGGCTCCATATGACTTAATGGGCCTGTTAATGAATAGGAAATATTTTCTAATTCAAATGACCATTACATTCAGTCCCAAGATCCTTCATATTCATTACAAAGGTCGTTGGGGCAACTGGTGTCAACAGAACTTTACAACAATGGAACAAGGATCACAGAAAATGAGAACACAACACAATTATCTTAGGGTGGGGTTTGACCACAAGCACCCCATCTTTTCCCCCTCAAACAAATGGGGCCCAAAATCTTGGGGTAAGGGTTGAAAGTCTCTTCTTCCATAGCTACTTCCTGTTGAGATTGGAAAGAGATCTGTCCCTGCCCCAAAAGGTCCCATTTGAGAGATCAGTTCTTTAGTTGGAACCTGGAGTTTGTTCAGCTTCAGGTTCACAGATGACACAGCATCATCATGGAGAGGGGATGACATCCAGCTTAAGTGATCAGGCATCCACAGAAAACAAATCTGATAAACAAGGTGAACAGGCAAAAAGCCAAAAAGAAACAAGGAGATAATCACCAGAAGCAGGGTAGGTATTGGGTCAATCATACTTCTGGAGTCCATGAATTCATTATCATAGCCTCATTCAATACTATTTACTGTTTTCCAATTTGCAGTCCTGGGGTCATTATTCTGGCTAGAGGTACACTCTCTTTAATCTGAGCTGGGGCCTGGCTAATCCTCCATTCTCCCTTCGGGTGTGATGAACCTGTATACAGTGTTTCAGAAGGAACTGCAGAGTCTCCTCCTACCTCCTTGCTCAGTCTAAAATCATGCTTCTTTCCGCAATACATTTTATATAGTTCATTAGTTGTAATGTCATCTATTCTTCCCAAATCTACCCCTGCTCTCAACAGAGCAGCATACACCTCTTTTCTGACCCTGAATCCACTGGTTATCCCTTTGTCTTTCTCGAGAAAAACCTATGTTTTTCACTAATTCTCACTATTCAAGGTACCAATGAGTCTCCCATTTATTGGGTGAATCAATTCTAAACATCTGTGACCTGCTGAGTAAAATCCTCAATTACCTCCCCAAACACTGTGGGGGTCCCTCATTCCCCTGCTTCCTTCTTAGTACTGGCCGAACCTCAGCCTCCTCACTTATTTCATTCTTCTCCCACACAACTTCCTGGTCTGTGTTTAGTCCGGAATCAAGCCCACTCTGTGCAAGGGCTGCATTCACTTTTCCTATTCTTAACTTTCACTTCCTGTGAGAAAAACCAACAGCCCTCTCTTCTACCACCCAAAACTCTCCAACTTTCTTTCCCAAAGGACAGCCCGAACACTGCAGGACAAAAATCTCTTCTGCAAACCAGGCAACTCCCTTTCCATTTGAGCCTTCTCCTCCAGCAGACAGTCTCTGCATTTACATACATTTTGAGGCAAAAATGACTTTTTCTTTTCCAAGTCTCCGGTGCCCTCACTGTGCTCATGGCTCACAAGATTCCAGCCATCTTCAGGAGCCCGAGTCCTTCCTCCAGTCAAACCTTATCAAGGCCCAGCCTATCCTACATAGCCCTGTCATTTCTTTGCCTGGTCCCATTATAATTCCCTGGAAACATCTTTTGAAGTCTCCGGGTTCTCTCTTCTGTAACCCTGGTTCCCAGTCTTCACAAAGTCCTGTGCCTTTAGCCCATTTTCTTTCTAGGGAGAAGCAAAACTCCTCCCACCCTGGGACGTTCATTTCTTCCTCTCTCTCTTCTGCCTTTCTGTCTCCAAATAGAGGCCTGATATTTTGCGATCCCATCCCCATTGCCATTTAGCATCAATGCAATATTCACAGCGCCAGTGGCAACCATGAATATTACAGCGCAACTCAGAATTGCGAAATACCACAAACTCTCCACATGGAAGGCAGAACCAAAACATTTATTCAGACCCAAATCCATCACAGCAACAAAAATCTATGCACAATCACAATGCAGAAAACAACACCATCCCCCAGTCTTCCCCCTGCTAGACTTCCCACAAACCAGCTCCATCAAACAAATCAAAAGTAAGGTCCCTTAAACAAATTACAAACAAACCCTTTTACTCATGCTACCCAGCAGCCTGCATCGTTCCTAGCTCTGACTTCTCTCAAGATTAACTTCCTCCCAGCTCTGCTCTAGCTTGGCCTCTTCTTGCTCCACCCATTCAGCAAACTTCTCCCACCACAAGCTCCATGAGACTTAATAGATTTATTAATGAATAGGAAAGATTTTCCAATTCAAATTACCATTAAACCATATTGAATAACAGTGTTGATAATGTACATCCTTGTTTCACCCCCAATGTTTTTGGAAGTACTTGTAGCTTATCCCCATTACATGTAGTGCTTGCCAATGGTTTTAGATAGATGCTAAAATACTATTAAGTAGAGGGGAAAAAGCAAATGATTTGCTCGGGGTCCAACAGCCAGTAAGTGAATCTGAGACAGGGTTTGAACTCGGGAAGATTAGTCTCCCTAACTTCAAGCCTGGCACTCTATCCACTCAGCCAACTAGCAGGTAGCTGACTTTTTTGAACATGAATAAGCCACACAAATTCTGATTCGGAGAATAATACACTGAGGTTTGCAATGTGTGATAATCTATAATACAAGTTATTCAAGAGTATTTGATAATATAGAGATGAATTTGTTCATGAATATATTAAAATTTAGAAGGCAGCAGAATATAATTAGTACATGTTAGATGGCTTGAAGAAGTACTCAGTGATTTGAGATTACAGCACATAAAAGATCTGGTTTTGGATTAATATGGAATAGAAATAAATGGAGAAAGAAAAGATTACAGAGACAGAAAAATAAAATGAGAAGTTCTGGAGAGAATGTAGGAAACAAGGAGAGTAATGTATTGCTGGTGGAGTTGTGAAGTGGTCTGTCTAATCATTATGGAGAACAATTTGAAACTGTGCTCAAAGGACTATAAAACTATACACACCCTTTGGCTCAGAAATATGGCCATTATGCAAATACACCAAAGAAATAAAACAAAAAGACTCATATATAGTAAATATTTATAGCAAATCTTTTGGTGATGGCAAAAAATTGGACACTGAGGGGTTGGCCATCTATTGGGAATGGTCAAAGGTGCTGTAAGAAATGATGAAGGAGATGGTTTCAGAAAAACTTGGGAAGAGATTTATGAACTAAGGCAAAGTGAAGTGAGAAGAATCAGGAGAACAATATGCACAGAAGGAGCAATGTCATAAAGAAAAACTTAAAAGATCTTAATGCAATAATTGATCACAATTTCAAAGGACTTACTATAACAAAAATCATCCACATTCAGATAGAGAATGTATCGGCTCAGTGCAGATTGAAGAACACTTTTCTCTTTATTTTTCTTCATTTTGGGGGTCCATATCTAATGTAAAGTATTTTCATGATGTCACATGTAAAGTGAGTATATTTCTTGCCTTCTCAATGAGTGGCAGAGAGATGGGAGAAAAAAGGGGATTTTGTAGTGAAAATTAAAATAAGACTGAAAACTATAAAAACATAACCTTGTTGGTAACTAAAATGTTATATTAACATAAAGGAATTGCAGTTCATTAATATGAGTGGAATCATGAGTGGATGTCTGCAAGATTAAGAGTGAATTTTTTTTGTGATATGCAGTTGAGAAATAGGTTACGTGAATTGGGGAACTGGGAAATTATGTCATTGGAGGGCACATTAGATGAAATCAAATAGGATAAGAATAGGAATTGTGGTGCAAAGAAAATCTGTGAGTGTATTCAGTTATGAAGGAGGGGAAAATATTCAAGATAAGGATAGCATTATATACTATCTAGGAAAATTTTGTTTGGCTGATTGAGTTTGGATAGAGTGAGCATCAAGGAAAGAGAAATGTCTGAAAGATGGACATTGACAAAAAACCTAGAAGCAACAACGTGGAGCAAAAATATTCTGAATCTCCCACCTCCCAAAAATTTAGTGATAGGGGTGGAGGTATGGCAGAGAGTGTAGCTAGTATTGGAAAGTGTGATGAAGGAAGGAGGTTCATCTGGAGAGAAGTAGGTCTCAGTGAGTGGTAGTATGTGAGAGAAGTGAGAACTTTCAGATGGAAGGAAGCTTGTTGATAATGCAACATGCATTCTAAAGAACACATTGAAAGGGAGTATCAAAGATTTGGACATCAAATAGTAGAAATTTTGTTTTGGAGTTTTGAGATTAACTGGAATTAGGAAGGAGATGCTTGACATTTGGGGATGAGGTATTATTTGGAAGCTGGAAGCTCAGTATAACTGGGATTATTAAAAGTAAAAGAGGGTGGTGGTGTCCAAAACATTTTTTATTATTAGTTATTATTTATTATTATTTTTTCATTATTAGTCTAGGCAACATATCAGTGAATGTCAAGATGTTTGCTGAAGGCCATTAGAAATGTAAATATGATTCCCCCATCCTCACATCATGGTAGGTTGTGGTTTCCTTGTCTTAGAAAGGGTCAAGAAACTTTTCTTGTCCCTTTGTGAAGGCAGGCACAAACAGAAGGAAGTATAGCGTGAGATTCTGTGATCCTAGACAGAAGGCAAGAGGAGGAATGTCCCAGGTCCCCTGATGCAATGATTTACTTGTCCTTAAAATTGATTATGCCTCTGGTCAGAACTAGGAGGCAATGATCCAAAACCATTCCTTCCTGTGAAAACTACTTTATTCTTTATACCTTCCTGGGTGTTTTTGACTGGGCTTAACAGGATCATGTAACACTTGGGAATAAAAATGCAGCTCAGTAGCCCAGCACTGGATGCCAGGATGGAGAATATTTCCACGGTAACTATGACCTTCCCCTTGGCGCTGTGGTATGTTGGGAGGAAGGAGATCCAGACACTACAGAAAATTAACATGCTAAATGTGATGAACTTGGCTTCATTGAAAGTGTCAGGGAGGTTCCTGGCCAGGAAAGCCACTGTAAAACTGCACAGTGACAGGAATCCCATGTAGCCCAGGACAGAATAGAAGGCAATGACAGAGCCCTCATTGCATCCAATGATGATCTGACCTGGCTCTGAATGTGTATCTGTATCTGGGAAAGGGGGGGATATCCCCAACCAAATACCACAGAGAGTAACTTGAATCCCAGAACAGATAACAACAACAGAGTTAGACACCCTGGATTGCACCCACATTCTACCCCTACTCCCTGGTGTTGTAAGCCTAAAAGCTAGGACTACTGTGGTAGTTTTGGCCAAAATGGCGGACACAGCTACAGTAAACACTATTGCAAATGTTGTTTGTCTGAGGAGGCAGGTGACTGCAGTGGGACGACCAATGAAGAGCAAGGAGCAGAGGAAACAGAAGTTGAGGGAGATGAGGAGAGTATAGCTGAGAGCTCGGTTGTTGGCTTTAACTATGGGGGTGTCTTGAAATTTCACAAATACCTAGAAAACCAGAGATGTAATTAGAGAGAAAGAAAGAGCCACACAGATCAGAGCCATCCCTAAAGGTTCTGAAACATCCAGGAAAGTCACAACCTTGGGAAGGCACCGATTTCTTTCCTTATTTGGATACTCATCTTCTGGGCACTTCATGAAATGCTTCATATCTGCAAGGGACAAACAAGTTCTTAGGAATTTAGTTTCAACAAATTAGCCCCAACCCCCTGGAAAACAGGTACAATTGGTCAAGGTACTATTTCTTACTTCACAAAGCATAATGTCTCCTTCTGTGGGGGAGATGATCATTGCTAAGTAATCTAGTACTCAATACAGGCTCAGTTTAGCTATACTCTATTTTTTAAAGTTGATTACATTTTCCCCATATTCACCTTTTCTAACGGAATACAAACTTTTCACACAATTCTATGTTATAGTACAATCAAATGGAAACTGGAGCCTTTTCATACTGTTCTCTCAATCCTCTCTGAATAAATCATTTTGTAGCAATAACTCGGATTCATGTGATGTGAGAAATTTGCCAGATACTAAGCTTTGAATCAACAATTAATTGTCTGCTATGAGTCAGGAACTTGAATTTCAAACAGAAATAATGAAGCAATAACTACTCACAAGACACATACAATCTAACACTATGTAGGTAATAATACAACTTGACCTTTTAAATAGTCTTTATGGTGATGTCCACTAGCAAATGTATAAACTTCCACACTTTTTTATGTAATTAAAAGTCAAATGAATAATCAGTTAAATCATCCATCCTTGGTCAAGTAAATGATACTGTCTATTTCCTGTTTATTTCATCTGTTGACCACACACTTTATCTGTTCACTAGGTGTAATCAATAAATGGACACTTTCTAGATGTGACAGGAAATTAGTTTGAGATATTTGAGGGCATTTGCCTCATTATCAGGAGTCTCTGTGATTTCAAGGAGCTAGTTGGCATCAGAAATATTTGTTTTTGTATTTGAGATCAGATGTATATATAGCGTGAGATTCTGTGATCCTAGACAGAAGGCAAGAGGAGGAATGTCCCAGGTCCCCTGACGCAATGACTTGGTTAAATGTCAGAAATGTGATGTATTGGTTGGGGATGAGTAGAATGCTAAGCTTTAGCCTTGGTCACAGACAATTTCTCCCTCCTTTGGCTTAGGGCGTTCTATTAACTGTGAAAAAACAGGATGACTTGGACTTTTTCTCTGAAATACTAGCATCACCTTCATAAGGGTTAACCATAACGTATACATTTGAAGCAAAGGACAGACTTATTGTAATGAGAAAAGGTGATTCATGTCTTTACAATGAGCTTAAAAGAAAAAAAAAACATATCATTCCTACCAACAGATCTTTAGGGCAGTAGGAAAAATGATTTGCAGAAGCTATGAATTATTGTTCCTCCACCCACATTTGTTTCATTTCCTGTTGAAGTTTGAAGCTCATTACTTCATATACTGTCAATGTACATATGAAGCCTTACTTTGGTGGTTTGAAAAGAATCCATCTATGGATGGTCCTATGGGTGAAGAGTCATGGTCTTTGAAAAGAGATGCTTACTGCATTTGACGTTAGGTATTTTGTGCTTGAAAAATATACTGATGCTACACTGGGAATGGAGTTGGAGAGGTGTGAGTAAATGTGAGAGAAGGATGTCAGAAGAGGGTAGAGATCATTTGTGAACTGAATAATGAGGGATATGGGGTAGAGGGATCCTATGGTAGGGCAATGTTATCTCTGATGCCTGAAACAATTGACATTTTTTCTGGGTGAGAAATAGAAGAAAAGGTAAATCCAGGGGGTAAGTCCTCCTTGGCAGTGGCAGAAAATGCCTAGAATGGAGAGCATAGAATAGATGCCTTAGAAATTTTGATTACATAAAATAAAGAGACTATATAATTATAGAGGCTGTGCATCATAGATGGAAGTTCTAGAATAGACAAACAGACAAGATGGATACTAAAGGGAGAAAAAAATCATTTTTGGAAAGGCATACAAAAATGAAAATTCAAAAAGTAATGGACATGAATAGCTGAAGGGGGAGGAAAAGGGAAATCTACTGACTGAGAGTATAAAATAGTTGTGGGGGAATTATATAACCAGATAAAAATAAGGAGCAAAGGATTCTAATAAATAAAACCTCAAAGGAAAAGGGGCAGCAAGCAAGAAGGTGGGGGATAAGAGGGGAAGAGATCCTGTAGGAACAGGACAACCTTAAAATAACAGATTAATGTAAAATAACTGAAAGATGATAATACTTTATTCACAAGAGAAGATGGAGAAAGCATACCTTGAAAAAACCCACTACAAGAGATTGAGGAAAATATAAGCCTAATCCTTACATCTTAAATATAAATGGAATAAACAATCCAATAAAATGAAAAAGTGAAAGCTTGGATAAGAAAATAAAACACTCCAATCTGTTGCCTATAAGAAGCATATTAAAAAAGAAACACATTTACAAATAAACAAAACCTGCTCAAAAGTGTTGCTATCAGTGATTTGATGTCTAGCTCAATTTCTTTATTATAAGTGGTGCTTTTCTGGCACATGTCTGCTACTGAAATTTTTGGGCAAAATGCTATGCTTATTTTAGTCACTTAATTTTAATGACTTCAAATTGCTTTTAAAAGTGGTCATCCTGATGCACAGTTCCACCAACAAAGTCTATTTTCCCACAACTCAATAACTTCATATTCTTATATTTGCCAATTTGTGATGTGAAATCCCTTTTTTAGTTTGACTTGCATTTCTTTTATTATTCATCATTTTGAATATTCTTTCATATGGGAGTCAACTTCACAATTCTCCTGAGAATATACATTCATGCCCTTTAACCACTTATTGTAAGTGTAAGTAAGGTGGGATTTTAATTGCTTCTTTTCTGGAGTTCAGCTTCCCAGGCTCAGACTAAGTTCTAAACATTTTAAGGATTAATCTCCTTTGAACCCCGATAATTCACAGCTATGTGGAGTCATGTAGATCTTGTATCTTCCAGCTCTGAGCCAATCAGGGACTGAGTATTTGCTATATATTCTGGGAGGTTGGCATTTTCCTTTTGGTGAACTTTTCATTCCCTGGGCTAGACTTTGGATAACCATTTGTTAAGAGCCCTTCCCACCATCCCTCACCCCCCGACTTCTCAGATATTGATTCTCTTCCAGTCTGGTGGTGTATGTGGGTAGTTGTATTACTTTGTTGAGAAAGTTAGAGCCGTGTCTGTTGAATCAATGTGCTAATTTCTCTGTTTCTATTTTCTGTCTCTGCTTGCACTTTCTATACTCATTTCTTTCTGCTTATCTGTAGTTAAAGTAATATTCGTGACCCTGTTAAAGCTGTCTTTACTTTGGAAAAGCAGATAAAAGAACCTGTGCTAGAAGCCTACATTGTGTGCATGTGTCATTGCTGCTACACTTATTAAATATTTTATTACAAATGTGTGTATTATAAATACGTATATTTAAACACATATGTCTATATACACGTGTGGGTATGTATGTGTATATGCACATATGCATGTGAGCATGCATGTATGTATCCATTGGTATCAAACTCAAATAGAAATTGATCCCTGCTGGCCACACATTGACTTAGAAAACTGCAGATTAACGTTATTTATGAAGTATTGTGCCATTATTAATTTTCTTAAACATTTCCCAGTGACATTTTCATGTAGTTCTGGTCACCCTCAGGAGTTTGGCAGACTGCCTGTGACCCACATGGCATGAGTTTGACAGCTCTGATGTATACCAAACCGTTATCTAAAAAGTTTCATTTGATACAAATATTTTTTCCTATGTATCCACTTCCCTTAATAGTATAAACACAAGGCTGTATCTTGTCTTGTGAATGTTCTTTTTTACTTTTGTCTCTTGAATTCTCTAGCCTTTTTCAAGATGGAAGAAATATTTTCTCTTCTGCAGGAGAACTGTTTTAGACCACCCGACTGCTTTTGCCTCTTCCTCTGAGATTACTTTCACTATTCACACACACACACACACACACACACACACACATATGTATATACACATATATATGTATATATGTGCCTCTATTTACCAATCACATTTTCTCTCCCTTAAAATATGACATCTTTGAAAATATCTCTAGGATTTAGTACAATGCCTGAAATATAGTAACTCCTGAATGAATTTTGACCTGCTTGCTTAATTAACACATCTGCGACAGACTCTGTCTTTGTCTTCAAAAACCTTAAACCAGGAATGCGGAACCCGTGTCCTTGAGACCACTCTTGCATAGTTTATAAATATAATAGGTTGTTACACTGCTGGGTTTGCATAATCAATGACCCAAATAACGCAGCCCACACTGGTTCTGAAAAGAGGGGCAAGGCTTCCTGTGACAGAGATTTTAAAGGAAATACAGAGACTCTTACATGTAATTCATGATATACTTTACTTCCTAAATGATTTGTCACAATATAACTTTAAAATTTTGGAGGAATTAAAACATCCAGCTTATAATATGGGCACCCATTTTTGCTGGGAATAATCCTCACAAAACTCCATTAGGCTAAAGTGTCCAGTGAATGTAGCACCCAAGATGTTCATAAATTCTGATCTACCCTACCACAGGTATTTTATCTAAGTACATATTCTTCCACACTCAGATAATTCTATCTCATTGTATGCAAAACCATAACAAAATCATGCAAATATGTTCTACAAAGAGGTAGGGCAATATAACTATTTTTTCTATGTAGTTTGGTTTTGAATAATACACTAATGTTGAACACCATTTCTAACCATGTATCATTTATTCAAGCTCTTCTTCTTAGCCTCAAACTTTTCCTGGACTCGCTATTCTCTTGTATATCCTGTTGTTCATGCAGTGATTAAGTTATTTGTAACCCTAGAGCAACACATCAGTTTATTATATCCAGTGAAAACTACCTGCAGACACTTACTCATCTGATTGGAGATCTCCCCCTCAGGGCACAAGGAACAGTTGAAGTAGCAGATGGGCTGTTCCTCCAGTGGGGTTTGCCTGAATCCAGGATCACAGCTCTCACTGCATGTGGCAGAGGGAATCTAGTGACAAGGGAGTAAAGTGCATCATGGTTCTGGAAATTAACAAGACACGAGGTGGTATATCATTATCAGAGAGTGCATGATATTGATTTGAGGCAAAGGTAGCTTATCCTATAGAAGAAATACGAGAATTATTCAAATACCAATGGAATACGAACTAGAAAGAGCATAAGGCTGAAAACAAAGAGATGTGGATGCTAGTCCCATAACTGCCACTACTTGTGGAAAACTAACTCAACATTCTAGACTTTGTGGATTTCAATCATTTGTAAGAGAAAGAATTTGAACAAGTGGCTATCTCAGGTCCTTGTTTATGTAGCCTTTTGTAATCCTCACTGCAATCTGTGTCTTTTTAATTGTTACAATATAAGCCCCCGAAGGAAATGGAAGTGATTGACCTAATATAGACTTAATCTGTCGCATATGGGATGCAGAATGACGATAACTTAAAGACAAGACTGATTTAGTTATTAATTATAAAGGAAAGGGTAAATTTCACAATCTTATAGAGAAACAATCTATTGGTTTCAGAAATGCACTGTTTCAGAAATTTGCTCTCAGACACATTACTGAACTCCTAATGGTCTAATGTAACTTTATTTTTACTGAAGTAAGATTAATGTTTAGGTGATTTCATTCACAGAACCACACCAGGTAGTGGACAAAACACTGATTTGGAATCAGAGGGCACTGGTCCAATAACTACCTTTCTATTTCTCATTTTCTTAATATCACATAATACGGCTTAGCAACATGGGCTTTAAAGTTCATTCCACCTCTATGTCTAATGGTGCTAAATATCTCGAGTTTAAAGCCATTTGATGAATTACTTACTTGACTTTTTCACCCAGAATTTTGCTGCAAAGAGAAAAATCAGTGTGGATGAGGATTTACTCTACTTTATGGATAGAGAATGTGGAGTGAACTAAGCAGAGCAAAATTTGTACACATGATTATATAAAAGATGGATATTACAATTGTTTCAGACCTTATTATATGTCCAGCTCCACACTATGGCCTTCTCATTAATGATAAGATCCTGACCAGTCTCAGCCTTAGGGATGAACTGTCCAACTTTCACCAGAGCTTCACCATCGATATCAAAAGTTACATAGTTCAAGATGTTGTATTGAGCCTCAGGGTTTCTATTCTCATCCGTAAACACCTGGTCACCAGCACTGTTGTTAAACTGGATATTCTTTAGAAATGGATGGAGCTGTAAGAGAAGAGAAATTTCAACCACTGCCTGGTGCCCAAAGTAGTAATCTCCCAGCATGAAGACCTGTGAGTTGTTCAGGAAGTGATTCAGTGGTCAACAAGTGTTTATTAAGCCCCTAATATGTCAGGCAAAATGCTAAGAAATGGAGAACATAAAAATCAGATCCCGTTCTGAAGGACCCTATATTTCGTCTGGAGAGAGGTATAATGGAAAAGAGAAATCCATAAAATAAGCCCTACAAGATCATAATAAAAAGTAACTAGAGTGCAATGCCTAGAACATATGCCTTGGGAGCTTTGAATGCATGAAGAATATAGAAAGATAATTACATGCATTGTGAATCAGAAAATGAGTGTCTAGAGTAGACAGAAATATATGGTGAACAATGAAGACAACGAGATAAATGTTTCTTTTGAAAAGGGACTTAAAAATGAAATTTATAAAAATGAACAGGTAAGGAGAGAAAAGAAAAATCCACTTGGAAGGGTAAAAGAGGGGGAAGAAATCTGTAACCAGATAAAAAGAGGAGAGAAAATAGGAACTAATAAACAAAATCCAAGAACAGAGGTACAACAAATGAGAAAGGCATATTAGGGTTGAGGGGAATAGTGCTACTAGAAACAGTTGTCTTAATAAAACATTAAAACAAACTGAATGAATGAACTTAATTAGAAAAGGGGGAAAACATAAAAAAATAAAAACATAAAATATAATACCAACTCATAAATTTAAATGAAATATCCAAATAAAATGAAAAAAGGACTTGTAAAATACTAAAGAATTATTGATCATTCATTTTTAATTACATATGTAGTTTGCTTCCTATAAGACATAGTCTCAGAAAACTAAGGAATCATTGACCTCATTTATTAGTAATTGCAAGTTTAGCTAATAAATTAATCTTGTTCAAAGTTTTTGCCTGTTTCCTCCATTCACGAATTTGTTACACAGCACTGACAAATTGAATAATAAACAAAACTATAGAATCAAATGCTTATAATTAAATAAAAAAATTAAAATGGTAAACAGGAGCAGAACCAAGATGGCAGAATAAAGGCAGGTCCTTCCCTGAATTTTTCTCCAAAACCCTCGAAATATTTTTTAAAAATTACTCTAAACAAATATTAGAGTAGCAGAGACCATAAAAAAAAAAACAACTGGAGTGAAACAAATTTCCAGCCCAAAACAATTTACAAGTTTGACAGGAAAAGTCTGTTCCACCAGGCAGGTAATAGAATGGATTAAAAGCCATAATCCAACAAAATGTTGTTTACAAGAAACACACTTGAAACAGAGGGATATATTCAGGGTAAAGGTAAAAGGTTGGAGCAGAATACATAACTCTTCAACTTATGTAAAAAAAAAGCTGGGGTAACAATTCTAATCTCAGACAAAGCAAAAACAGAAATAAATCTAATCAAAAGAGATAGGAAGGAAACTATATCCTGGTAAAAGGCACCATATAAAATGAAGAAATACCATTACTAAATATATGTGCACTAAGTTGTACAGCATCTAAACTCTTAGAGAAGAGGTTAAAGGAGTTACAGGAAAAATTAGAAAGCAAAACAATACTACCTGCTCAAAAAAAAAAACCAAGAAAGAAGATAAGGAAGTGAATAGAACTCTGGATAAGGTAGATATGACAGATCTCTGGAGAAAATTGAATGGAGATAGAAAGGAATATACCTTCTTCTCAGTGGTACATAGCACATATACATAAATTGAACAAAGATTAAGGAATAAAAACCTCACAATCCAGTGCAGAAAGGCAGCGCTATTCAATACATCCTTCTGAGATCACAGTGCAACAAAAATTATATGTGAACAAAGACCACGGAAAGATAGACCAAAATTAACTGGAAATTAAATAATTTAATCCTAAATAATGAGATGGTTAAAGAAAAATCACAGAAATTATTAATAACTTCAATCAAGAGAATGACAATAATGAAACAACCTACCAAAATTTATGGGATGTTGTAAAAACAGCTCTTAGGGGAAGTTTTACATCGTTGAATTTCTACATGAATAATGTGTGTGCGTTCGTCCTTTGTTGCTGAAGACCATGCTATCAGAGAAATAATGACATAACTTTCACTTGACTTTATTTTGAGTGAGGTCATCAGCCTCACTTCTCCTCCAGAGTCATCCGAATCCAGTGACCAGATATTCATCAGGATGACTGGAGATGACCCAGGATGAGGCAGTTGGGGTTAAGTGACTTGCCCAAGGTCACACAGCTAGTGAGTGTCAAGTGTCTGAGGTGAGATATGAACTCATGTCCTCCTGACTCCTGCACTGGGTCTCTATCCCCTCCACCACCTAGCTGCCACACATGAACGAAATAGAGAAATAGGAGATCAATGAATTGGGCATGCAGCTGAAAAAGCTAGAAAAGGAACAAATTGAAAATCCCCAAGTAAGTGGTGAATTAGAAATACTGAAAAACAAAGGAGAGACTAATAAAAATGAAATTAAGAACACTATTTAACTAATAATTAAAACTAAGGGTTATTTTTATGAAAAAAAAACGAATAAAATTGATAAACCTGAGGGGCGGAGCCAAGATGGCAGAGTAGAAAGACGCACATACACATAGCTTCGAACCCACAACCCATAGAACGTCTGTAAAAAGAAACTCATGGCAAATTCTGGAGTAGTAGAGGCCACAGAACAGTGGAGTGAAGGATATTTCTGTTCCGGAGGGACCTGCAAACTTCTTGCAAAACATCCTCCCCGCTGTGGACTGGGCACTGGGACTGGGAGCCGAGTACAGCCCTGCTGTACCCGCGGCACCGAGACAAGCAGATCCGAGCAGGCTTCAGGGACGGGATCTCCAGTGGCTGCGCAGGTCCCTCCACCCACAGGTGATGGGGGTCGGTGAGAGGGTGTCTTTAGTGGGTCGAGAGGGGAGTGGGGAGCCCCCATAACGCAGGCCCCCTCGGGAGGCAGCAGATGAGGCAGCGGCAGACCAGGGCTCCCCAAGCAGGGTGGAGCCTGGACCCATTGTTGAAGGTCTCTGCATAAACCCCCTGAGGGAACTGAGCCCCGTGAGGCGGGCCTGCCCCAACCTGAGCACCTAAACTTAATCTCACACTGAATAGCAGCCCCGCTCACGCCAAAAGCCCTGAGGCTGGGAAGCAGCATTTGAATCTCAGACCCCAGGCTCTGGCTGGGAGGATCAGGAGGAGAGGTGGGTGTGAGGAGAATATTCAGAGGTCAAGTCACTGGTTGGGAAAATGCCCAGAAAAGGGAAAAGAAATAAGACTATAGAAGGTTACTTTCTTGGTGAACAGGCATTTCCTCCCTTCCTTTCTGATGAGGAAGAACAATGTTTACCATCAGGCAAAGACAAAGAAGTCAAGGCTTCTATATCCCAGCCCACTCAGTGAGCTCATGCCATGGAAGAGCTCAAAATGAATTTTGAAAATCAAGTTAGAGAGGTAGAGGAAAAGCTGGGAAGAGAAATGATAGACATGCAGTCAAAGCATGAACAGCAGGTCAGCACCCTGCTAAAGGAGACCCAAAAAAATGCTGAGGAAAATAACACCTTGAAAAATAGGTTAACTCAATTGGCAAAGGAGGTTCAAAAGGCCAATGAGGAGAAGAATGCTTTCAAAAGCAGAATTAGCTAAATGGAAAAGGAGATTCAAAAGCTCAGTGAAGAAAATAGTTCTTTCAAGATTAGAATGGAACAGATGGAGGCTAATGACTTTATGAGAAACCAAGAAATCACAAAACAAAACCAAAAGAATGAAAAAATGGAAGATAATGTGAAATATCTCATTGGAAAAACAACTGACCTGGAGAATAGATCTAGGAGAGACAATTTAAAAATTATGGGACTACCTGAAAGCCATGATCAAAAAAAGAGCCTAGACATCATCTTTCATGAAATTATCAAGGAAAACTGCCCTGAGATTCTAGAACCAGAGGGCAAAATAAATATTCAAGGAATCCACAGAACACTGCCTGAAAGACATCCAAAAAGAGAAACTCCTAGGAACATTGTGGCCAAATTCCAGAGTTCCCAGGTCAAGGAGAAAATATTGCAAGCAGCTAGAAAGAAACAATTCAAGTATTGTGGAAATACAATCAGGATAACACAAGATCTAGCAGCTTCTACATTAAGGGATCGAAGGGCATGGAATAGGATATTCCAGAAGTTAAAGGAACTAGGACTAAAACCAAGAATCACCTACCCAGCAAAACTGAGTATAATACTTCAGGGGAAAAATTGGTCTTTCAATGAAATAGAGGACTTTCAAGCATTCTTGATGAAAAGACCAGAGCTGAAAAGAAAATTTGACTTTCAAACACAAGAATGAAGAGAAGAATGAAAAGGTGAACAGCAAAGAGAAATCATAAGGGATTTACTAAAGTTGAACTGTTTACATTCCTACATGTAAAGACAATATTTGTAACTCTTGAAACTTTTCAGTATCTGGGTATTGGGTGGGATTACACACACACACATGCACACACGCACACACACATAGAGACAGAGTGCACAGAGTGAATTGAAGAGGATGGGATCATATCTTTAAAAAATGAAATCAAGCAGTGAGAGAGAAATGTATTGGGAGGAAAAAGGGAGAAATGGAATGGGGCAAATTATCTCTCATAAAAGAGGCAAGCAAAATACTTATTAGTGGAGGGATAAAGAGGGGAGGTGAGAAAAAAACATGAAGTTTACTCTCATCACATTCCACTAAAGGAAAGAATAAAATGCACACTCATTTTCGTATGAAAACCTATCTTACAATACAGGGAAGTGGGGGATAAGGGGATAAGCAGGGTGGGGGGGGATGATGGAAGGGAGGGCATGGGGAGGAGGGAGCAATTTGAGGTCGACACTCATGGGGAGGGGCAGGATCAAAAGAGAATAGAAGTAATGGGGGACAGGATAGGATGGAGGGAAATATAGTTAATCTTATACAACACAACTATTATGGAAGTCATTTGCAAAACTACACCAATTTGGCCTATATTGAATTGCTTGCCTTCCAAAGGGAAGGGGTGGGGAGGGAGGGAGGAAGAGAAGTTGGAACTCAAAGTTTTAGGAACAACTGTTGAGTACTGTTCTTGCCACTAGGAAATAAGAAATACAGGTAAAGGTGTATAGAAAGTTATCTGGCCCTACAGGACAAAAGAGAAGATGGAGACAAGGGCAGAGAGGGATGATAGAAGAGAGAGCACATTGGTCATAGGGGCAATTAGAATGCTTGGTGTTTGGGGGGGGAGGGGATAAAGGGGAGAAAATTTGGAACTTAAAATTTTGTGAAAATGAATGTCAATTAAATTAATAAATAAATAAAATAAAAATAAAATAAAATTGATAAACCTTTGGTCAATTTGATGGAAAACAAAGAAGAAAAGAAAATTACAATATTAATAATGAAAAGGGTGAACTCACTTCCAATGAGGAGGAAATTAAAACGATTATTAGAAATTACTTTGCCCAACTGTATGCCCATAAATTCCACAATCTAAATGAGGTGGATGATTATTTTAAACAATATAAATTGCCCAGATTAACAGAAGGGGAAGTTGAATACTTAAAGAACTCCATCTCAGAAAAAGAAATTGAACAAGTCATCAATGAACTCCCTAGAAAAAAAATCTCCAGGTCCAGATATATTTACCAGTGAATTCTATCAACTATTTAAAGAACAGTTAATTCCAATACTAAAAAGACTATTTGGGAAAATTGGGGAACGAGTCCTACAAAATTCTTTTTATGATACAAATATGACTCTGACACCTAAACCAGCAAAAGCCAAAATAGAGAACGAAAATCATAGATCAATTTCTCCAATGAATATAGATTCAAAAATTTTAAATAAGACGCTAGCAAAAAGAATAAAGCAGCTTATCATGAGAACAGTACATTATGATCACGTAGGATTTATAACAGGAATGGAGGGTTGGTTCAATATTAGGAGAACTATCAGCATTATTTTTTTTTATTTTTTAATGTTTAACAATCACTGCCATACAATTGTGATTTTATCGCCCCTACCCCCCACTCCCCCCTTCCCTCCCCACGACTGCATACAATTCTGTATAGATTCTACATACACTTTCCTATTGAGTATATTTTCACTATAGTCATGCTATGTAGTCAGACTAAGATAAATGAAAGAAATCGTATAACAAATCAGAACATGATACACAAACACATACACATACACAAACATGATCTGTTACATTATGTGAGTGACTTCCATATTTCTCTCTCTGAGTGTGGAAGGCATTTTGCCTTGAGAACCACCATTAGGATTTTTTTTTTTTGTAAGAAGTTCTTGTGTTATTACAAAAATCTAAGTCTACCAGAAAAAACTCTCACACACTGTGGTCGTTGCTGTGCATAAAGTTCTCCTGGTTCTGCTCCTTTCACTCAGCATCAGATCATATAAGTCCTTCCAGGCCTCTCTGAAGTCTTCTTGTTCATCATTTCTTATGGCACAATAGTACTCCATTACATTCATATACCATAATTTATTCAGCCATTCCCCAATTGATGGACATCCCCTTGACTTCCAGTTTTTGGCAACTACATAGAGTGCTGCTATAAATATTTTTGTAGATGTGGGACCCTTTCCCATTTTTATGATCTCTTGGGGATATAGTCCTAGTAGCGATATTGCTGGGTCAAAGGGTATGCACATTTTTGTAGCCCTTTGGGCATAGTTCCAAATTGCTCTCCAGAATGGTTGGATGCGCTCTCAGCTCCACCAACAATGAATTAGTGTTCCAACTCTCCCACATCCTCTTCAGCATTTATGATTTTCTTGTTCTGTCATGTTTGCCAATCTTATAGGTGTGATGTGGTACCTCAGAGTTGTTTTGATTTGCATCTCTCTAACCAATAGTGATTTAGAGCATTTTTTCATATGATTAGAGATAGCTTTAATTTCTTCTTCTGAAAATTGCCTGTTCATATCCTTTGACCATTTATCAATTGGGGAATGACTTGTATGATTATACATATGGGTCAGTTCTCTATATATTCTCGAAATGAGGCCTTTATCCCCGAGCTTAGCTGTAAAAATTCTTTCCCAATTTACTACATCCCTCCGGATTTTGGTTGCATTGGGTTTGGTTGTGCAAAAACTTCTCAGTTTAATGTAATCAAAGTTATCCATTTTGCATTTCATAATGCTTTCTATCTCTCCTTTAGTAAAGAATTCTTCCCTTCTCCATAGATCTGATAAATACACTATTCCTTGCTTCTCCAGTTTATTCATGGTATCAATCTTTATACCTAAATCATGTACCCATTTGGACTTTATTCTTGTGTACGGTGTCAGGTATGGGTCTATGCCTAATTTTCCGCCACACTGTTATCCAGTTTTCCCAGCCATTTTTGTCAAACAATGAGTTCTTATCCCAGAAGCTGGGGTTCTTGGGTTTATCAAACAGAAGGTTGCTATATTGCTTGCCTACTGTGTCTTGAGTGCCAAGTCTATTCCACTTGTCTACCTCTCTGTTTCTTAGCCAATACCAAGTGGTTTTGATAATTGCTGCTTTATAGTAGAGTTTGAGGTCTGGTAGCGCTAGGCCACCTTCCCAAGCATTTCTTTTCATTAGTCCCTTTGATATTCTGGACCTTTTGTTTTTCCAAATGAATTTTGATATTATTTTATCCAGCTCTAGAAAGTAATTGTCTGATAGTTTAATTGGTATGGCACTAAATAAGTATATTAATTTGGGTAGGATTGTCATTTTCATTATATTAGCACGGCCTACCCATGAGCAACTAATGTTTTTCCACTTACTTAAATCTGACTTTATTTGTGCAAAAAGTGTCTTGTAATTGTGTTCAGATAATCCCTGGGTTTGTTTTGGCAGGTAGACTCCTAAGTATTTTATACTGTCTACCCTAGCTTTAAATGGGATTTCTCTTTCTATCTCTTGCTGTTGGACTTTGTTGCTAATATATAGGAACGCAGAAGATTTGTGTGGGTTTATTTTGTAACCTGCAACTTTGCCAAAGTTGTTTATTATTTCAAGTAATTTTTTACTTGAATCTCTGGGATTCTCTAGGTAAATCATCATATCGTCTGCAAAGAGTGATAACTTAGTTTCTTCTTTGGCTATTCTTATTCCTTCAATATCTTTATCTTGTCTAATTGCTACAGCTAACATTTCTAGTACCATATTGAATAATAGTGGTGATAATGGACACCCTTGTTTCACCCCTGATCTTATTGGGAATGCATCTAGCTTATCCCCATTGCATATACTGTTTGCTGAAGGTTTTAGATAGATACTGCTTATTATTTTATGGAAAGTTCCCTTTATTCCTACGTTCTCCAATGTTTTTAGTAGGAATGGATGTTGTACTTTGTCAAAAGCTTTTTCTGCATCTATTGAGATAATCATGTGGTTTTTGTTAGCTTTGTTGTTGATGTGATCAATAATGCTAATAGTTTTCCTAATGTTGAACCAGCCCTGTAGTCCTGGTATGAATCCTACCTGATCATAATGTATTAATCTCGTGATAAGATGCTGTATTCATTTTGCTAAAATCTTATTTAAAATTTTTGCATCTATATTCATTAGGGAAATTGGTCTATAATTTTCTTTCTCTGTTTTGTCTCTTCCTGGTTTCGGTATCAAAACCATATTTGTATCATAGAAAGAATTTGGGAGGACTTCTTCTTCCCCGATTTTCAAAAATAGTGTATGTAGTATTGGAATTAACTGTTCTTTAAATGTTTGATAGAATTCACTTGTGAATTCATCTGGCCCTGGAGATTTTTTCCTAGGGAGTTCATTGATGGCTTGTTCAATTTCTTTTTCTGAGATGGGGTTGTTTAAGCATTCAACTTCCTCTTCTGTTAATCTGGGCAATTTGTATTTTTTAAAATATTCATCCATCTCCTTTAGATTATCGAATTTGTGGGCATAAAGTTGGGCAAAGTAGTTTCTAATTATTGTTTTAATTTCCTCCTCATTGGAGGTGAGTTCACCCCTTTCATTTTTAATATTAGTAATTTGGTTTTCTTCTTTCTTTTTTTTAATCAAATTGACCAAAGGTTTATCAATTTTATTAGTTTTTTCATAAAACCAACTATTAGTTTTATTTATTAATTCAATAGTTTTCTTAATTTCAATTTTATTAATCTCTCCTTTGGTTTTCATTATTTCTAATTTGGTATTTACTTGGGGGTTTTCAATTTGTTCTTTTTCTAGCTTTTTCAACTGCAAGCCCAAGTCATTGATCTCCTCTTTCTCTATTTTATTTATGTAAGCATTCAAAGATATAAAACTTCCCCTAATAACTGCTTTTGCAGTATCCCATAAGTTTTGGTATGTTGTCTCACTGTTGTCATTCTCTTGAATGAAATTGTTGATTGTTTCTATGATTTCTTCTTTAACCCAACCCTTCTTTAGAATTAGATTATTTAGTTTCCAATTGATTTTTGGTTTCTCTTTCCATGGCCTTTTATTACATGTAATTTTTCATGCATTATGAAATGAAAAGGATGCATTGATTATCTCTACCTTTCTGCACTGGATTGTGAGATTTTTATGTCCTGGTACATGGTCAATTTTTGTAAATGTTCCATGTACCGCTGAGAAAAAGGTATATTCGTTTCTGTTCCCATTTAATTTTCTCCAAAGATCTATCATATCTACCTTATCCAGAGTTTTATTTACCTCCTTAACCTCTTTCTTGTTTATTTTGAGGTTGGATTTATCGAGTTCAGAGAGGGGGAGGTTGAGGTCCCCCACTAGTATAGTTTTGCTATCAATTTCTTCCTTCAACTCCCCCAACCTCTCCTCTAAGAATCTGGGTGCTATACCGCTTGGAGCATACATGTTTAGTAATGATATTGCTTCATTGTCTATGGTGCCTTTTAGCAGTATATAGTTTCCATCCTTATCCCTTTTGATTAGATCTATTTCTGCTTTCACTTTGTCTGAGATTAGGATTGCTACTCCTGCCTTTCTTACATGAGCTGAAGCACAATATATTCTGCTCCATCCTTTGACCTTTATCCTATGTGCATCCCCCCGTTTCAATTGTGTTTCTTCTAAGCAGCATATTGTTGGATTATGGCTTTTAATCCATTCTGCTATCCGTCTCCGTTTTATGGGAGAGTTCATTCCATTCACATTCACAGTTATGATTAAAATCTGTGTATTTCCCTCCAACCTCTTTCCCACCATTTGTGCTTTTTGCTCTCCCGTCTCCCTTCCCCTCCTCAATAGTATTCGCTTTTATCCCCCTCCTCCTGCAGCCTTCCCCTCCTTCTTTTAGCCCCCCTCCCTTTTACTCCCCTTTACTCTTATTGCTTCTTTCCTCCCTTTTAGCCACCCTCCCCTTTCTTCCCCCTTCCCCTCCTACTACCTATAGAGCTAGTTAGGATTATCTACTTAAGATTATTGTTCCCTCCTTTGAACAAATCAGATGAGAGTACCTCTCAAACAATGCTCATCTCCCTCCCCTTCTTCCCTCTACTATAGTTTTGTACTTCTTCCTGTGATATAATTTGCCATTTTCTGCTTCCCCCTTTCCACACCTCCTATTACATTCCCTTCTCATACTTAAATCATATTTTTGACATGACATCATTTACTTTATGCCCGTTCCCTCTACATATATCCCTTTTATCATAATAGCTGCACAGTTCTCAAGATTAACAGGTATCATCTTCCCTTATAGGGAGGTAAACAGTTTGCCCTAATTGAGTAGCAAGTTTTTGTTTTTGTTTTTTCCCCTCTGTTTACCTTTTTATGATTCTCTGGAGACCTGCATTTGAAGATCAAATTGTTTATTGAGTTCTGGTGTTTTGGTCAGGAAGCTCTGGAAATCCCTTATTTCGTTGAATGACTTTCTCCTTGCCTGAAATGTTATGCTGAACTTTGCTGGGTAGTTGATCCTTGGTTGAAGTCCCAACTCCTTTGCCTTATGGAATATTGGGTTCCAGTTCTTTCGATCTTTTAATGTAGAAGCTGCAAGGTCCTGTGTGATCCTGACTGTGTGTCCTTGATATTTGAATTGTTTCTTTCTGGCTGCTTGTAGTATTTTCTCCTTCACTTGATAGCTCTGGAATTTGTCAACTATATTTCTTGGTGTTTTGAGTTTGGGATCCCTTTCGGGAGGGGAACGGTGGATTCTTTCGATGACTATTTTGCCCTCTGAGTCTAGTACTTCTGGGCAGTTTTCCTTGATGATTTCCTGGAAGATGTTGTCCAGACTCTTTTCTTCATCATGGGTTTCTGGCAGGCCAATAATTCTTAAATTTTCTCTCCTGGATCTATTTTCCAGGTCAGTTGTTTTTCCAATTAAATATTTTACATTTTCTTCTATCTTTTCATTCTTTAGATTTTGTTTGACTGATTCTTGTTGCCTCATTGAGTCATTAGTTTCTACTTGCCCAATTCTAATCTTGATCGTATTGTTTTCTTCAGTTAGCTTTCGCATCTCCTTTTCCATCTGGCCAATTTTTCCCTTCAAGGAGCTATTTTCTCCATTTAATTTTTGTACTTCTTTTTCCATTCGACCAATTTTCCCAGTTAGGTTTTGGGTTTCCTTTTCCATCTGATCAATTTTCCCTATTAGGTTTTGAGTTTCCTTTTCCGTTTGATTAACTCTTCCTTTTAGGGAATTATTCTCTCCAGTTAGTTTTTGAACTTCCTTTTCCATTTCTTCAATTTTCTTTTTCAGATTGATGTTCTCATCAGTGAATTCTTTTTTTATGGTTTTAAAATCATTGGCCAGTTTTTCTTTTATATCCTTCTTCAGACGTTCCAGGTAATCTAGTTGTGCTTGCGAGAAATTCATAGTCCCCTCTGAGGTTTCAGATGGAAGTACAGTCTCAGCTCTGACCTCTTTGGTGTTTGTGTTTTGGTCCTTATCCCCATAGAAAGATTCTATGGTTTTTTCACTTTTCGTCTGCTTTTTCCGATTCATGATGTTGGCTGAGTGTTGTAGCTTCTGGTTCTTTCAGTCAGAAGATACAGATCTTTTAAGTTGAGTTGATGTTTGTCTAGGCTAAAAGCAGGCTTTTTTGTTGTTGTTGTTGTTGTTGTTGTTGTTGTTGTTGTTTCCCAGATCAACCCTGGGTTTAGCTTGATAGGTGTGTGGGAGGTGTGGTCTGGTCTCAGGATATCTCCTCAGCTGGCCTGAGGCAAAGGCAAGGTCAGGGGATGGTGATCCCAGCTTCCCTATTGTCTTCCCTTTCCCCTGGAGGGCTGGGGCACGCCTAGAGGCTAATGCGTGTTCCCGCCCCTCCTGGGGCTTGTCTCCTGGGCTGAGGCTTGCCTGGGTCTCAGTGCGAATTTTCTCTGCCCTGGGTAGTCTGTCCCTCCAGGTCACCTCCGCCACAGTAGGAAGAATCCCCGCTTGCCACTTTTCCAGCCTCTGGTGTTGTGAGACCACCCGCCCCCTTCTACTGTTCCCGCTGATCCAGGATTAATCTGGGGAGGAATTTTATGGTTCCCTCACGGTCATCAGGGGGGAGGAGAGAGCACTTACTGATCACTCCGCCATCCCAACTCCTGGAAGTTCAAGTAGCTGACCCACCGAAGTCCAGTCTTCAGGCTGAAGGTTTTAAGGGCTGCTGCGCTGATATCTAGCCCTCAGCGGCTCTCATTGGCTCGGCCTGGCTTATCTCCTGCTCCGCTGGTCTCGCCCGCCACTCTCGGGCCCCTCAGGTCCCCTCCGCCCTGTTGCACCAACCGCGCTGCGCTGTGCGCCAGGGTCTTACCCCCGCGGAACAGATCCCTCTCGTGGACCCTCCAGTCCAACCTGGGCTCTGAATCCGTCAAAGTCCGTCACCCACTGGATTCTATACCTCCAAAGTCTGGTCAGACTCTCCCCCCAGATATATCCAGAGGAGTTTTTCCAGGAGCTTGGGTGAGTCGTTGCTTTCACTTCACCATCTTGGCTCCGCCCCCGACTATCAGCATTACTGATCATGTCAACAGCAAAACTCACAGAAAACATATGACTATCTCAAATAGATGCAGAAAAGACTTGGGAGGGGCAGAGTCAAGTTGGTGGAGTGAGAGCAACTACTCACCTAAGTTCTTAGACAAACTCCTTCAGATACTTCTAAAAAGAGAATATGACCACATTTTAGAGGTACAGAATCCAAAATGAGGCAGACTGTGGCAGATTCACAGACCAGGACATACTGGAAGGTGGACTGGCAGAATCTGTTCCATGGAGCAGGGAGGAGGGAGAGGAGCTTACAATGCACAGTGCAGCACGCCCCCACTATGGCAGGGTCGAGCAGGAAAGCACTAGGGCAGTCTGAGTCATCAGTAGCATGGTGGAATAGCAGCCCAGTGTGGGAATCCAGTGGAGCCAAGTGAGTGAGAGCCACAGTGCCCCAGGTATCAGCGGCAGCTGCTTCTGAGACTATCAACCCGAGGATTAAATGTCTGTAAGAAATCTTCTTGAACTTCCGGGAGCCAACTGGCAGAGTGATCGGTAAATGCTCTCTTCCTCTCCTCTTGTTGACCTTGGAAAAACCATAAAATATTTCCCCAGAAAAATCCTGAATCAGTGGGATCAGCAGAAGGGAAAAACAGTCTTGTAGCACATGAGGATAGGAAAATTGCTAAGGAGTATTCCTCTTACTGTGGCAGAGGACTGGAGCTGTCCCAGACAGCCCCACCTCAGCAAACCAGTAGGAGATCCAGAGGTCCATGGAGATAGAGACTCACAACCACCAACACCAGGACACCAGGAGTGCTTCAGTATTCTAGGGGCAAAAGGAAGGCAATAGGGCAGCCCAGGATCACCAACCCCTGAGCTTGCTTTTGCTTTAACTCAGTTGAGGATATCTTCCGTGACCAGACCATGCCTCCCCCACACTCCACAAGCTAGCTCCAGGGCTAATCCTAGGAAACAGGAAAAGAAAGAATTCACCTGGCCTCTGTTTTCTCACATCAGCCAGCTCAGCACCAAGTTCTCCAGCTTCCAGCTAAAAAAACCAGAGGCCACAACACACAAAGTTTCATCATCACGAGTAAGAAACAAAGAAGGAAAGAGAAGATCATAGAATCTATATGGGGAGAAGGACCAAAACGCTAATACCAAAGACGTCAGTACTGAGACTTTAATCCCATCTGAAACTTGAGAAGGGACTATGAACTGCTAGCATGCACAAAGAGCACTCTTGGAAGAGCTGAAGAAGGAAATAGAATAAAAACTGACCAATTATTTTAAAAGTATGAAAAAAGAATTTACTGAAGAGAACAGCTCTTTAAAAAGAAAAATTGCACAAATGAAAGAGGAAGTACAAAAACTAACTGGAGAAAATAATTCCTTAAAAGGAATAACAGGACAGATGGAAAAGGATATGCAACAGTTAACTGAAGAAAAAAATTTGATAAACATTAGAAAAGAAAGAAGGAAAGACTGCAGGAGGCCATGGCCAAAAATTAAAACTCTACTGTTGAGGGGAAGGGAGAAGGGAGAAATAAAAACACAAATTGTGGGAAAGAGGATGGAGGGAAAGACACAGACAGTAATAATAACTGTGAATGTGAATGGGATGAACTCTCCCATAAAACGGAGTTGTATTGCAAAATGGATTAAAATCCATAATCCAACATTATGTTGTTTACAAGAAACACATTTGAAACGGGGGAGTACACACACAGGGTAAACTTAAAAGGTTGGAGCAAAATATATTGTGCTTCTGCTGATGTAAGAAAAGCAGGGGTAGCAATCCTAAACTCAGACAAAGCAAAGGCATAAATGGATAGAATCAAAAGAGATAAGGAAGGGAACTACATCCTGCTAAAAGGCACCATAAAGAATGAAAAAATGTCATTGCTAAGCATATATGTTTCAAGTGGTGTAGCATTCAGATTCTTCGAGGAGAAGTTAAGGGAGTTACAGAAAGAAGTAGACAGCAAAATTATATTAGTGGGGGACCTCAACCTCCCTCTCTCTCAACTTGATAAATCTCACCTTAAAATAAACAAGAAAGAAGTTAAGGGGCTGAATGATACTCTGGATAATGTAGATATAGTCGATCTCTGGAGAAAATTGAATGGGGATAGAAAGGACCATATCTTTTACTCAGCAGAATATGGCACATATACAAAAATTGATCATGTACTGGGGCATAAAAGCCTTACAATCCAGTGGAGAAAGGCAGAGATGGAAAATGCATTATATTCAGAAGATAATGCAATAAAAGTTATATGTAATAAAAGGCCATGGAAAAATAGACCAAAAATTAATTAGACACTAAATCATCTAATCCTAAAGAAGGAGTGAGTTAAACAACAAATCATAGAAACAATCAAGAACTTAATTCAAGAGAATGACAAGAATGGGACAACCTACCAAATCTTATGGGATACTGCAAAAGCAGTTCATAGGGGAAGCTTTATCCCTTTGAATGCCTCCATGAATAAAATAGAGAAAGAGGAGATCAATGAATTGGGCAGGAAGCTGAAAAAGCTTGAAAAAAACGAATTGAAAATTCCTAAGTAAATACCAAATTAGAAATACTGAAGAAGAAAGGAGAGATTAATAAAATTGAAATTAAGAAAACTATTGAACTGATAAATAAAACTGAGTTGGTTTTATGAAAAAACCAATGACATTTGTAAATTTTTTGCCAATTTGATTAAAAAAAAGAAGAAAACCAAATTACCAATACCAGAAATGAAAGGGGTGAACTCCACCTCCAAAAAGGAGGAAATTAAAACAATAATAATAAATTATGTGGCCCTACTTTATGCCCATAAATTCAACAATCTAAATGAGACAGACGATTATTTTTAAAAAATACACATAATTCAAATTAACTGAATGGGAAGTTGGATGCTTAAATAACTCCATCTCAGAAAAACAAATTGAAAGTCATCAATGAACTCCCTAGAAAAAAATCTCCAGGGCTGGATAGATTTACAAGTGAATTCTATCAAATATTTAAACAGTTAATTCCAATACTATACAGACTTTTTGGGGAAACTGGGGAAGAAAGAGTTCTCTCAAATTCTTTTTATGATGCAAATATGATTTTGATACCTAAACCAGGAAGAACCAAAACAGAGAAAGAAAACTATAGACCAATTTCTCTAATGAAAAGAAAGGCAAAAATTTTACATAAAATATTAGAAAAAAGAATACAACAACTTATCACAAGAATAATACGTTACGATCAGGTAGCATTCATATCAGGAATGCAGGGCTGCTTTATTATTAAGAAAACTATGAACATTATTGATCACATCAACAACAAAACTAACAGATATCACAGGATTATCTCAATAGATGCATGAAAAGATTTTGACAAAAATACAACATCCATTCCTATTGAAAACACTAGAGAACATAGGAATAAATGGAACTGTCCATAAAATAATAAGCAATATCTACTTAAAACCTTCAGCAAGAATTATGTGCAATGGAAATAAGCTAGATGCATTTCCAATAAGATCAGGGGTGAAACAAGGATGTCCATTGTCAACGCTATTGTTCAAATTGTATGAGAAATGTTAGCTGTAACAATAAGAGAAGAAAAAGAAATTGAAGGAATTAGAATAGGCAAAGAAGAAACTAAGTTATCACTCTTTGCAGATGATATGATGATATATTCAGAGAATCCCAGAGATCAAGTAAAACACTACTTGAAATAATAAACAACTTTGGCAAAGTTGCAGGTTACAAAATAAACCCATACAAATCTTCTGCGTTTCTCTATATTATTAACAAAGCCCAACAAGAAGAGATAGAAAGAGAAATTCCATTTAAAGCTATGGTAGGTGCTATAAAATATTTGGAAGTCTACCTGCCAAAACAAATCTAGGAACTATATGAACACATTTACAAGATACTTTTCACACAAATAAAGTCAGATCTAAGCAAGTGGAAAAACATCAGTTGCTCATGGGTCGAGCCAATATAACAAAAATGACAGTTCCACCTAAATTAATTTACTTATTTAGTGCCATAAGAAACAAACCATCAGATAAATATATCCTAGAGCTGAAAAAAATATCAGAATTCATCTGGAAGAACCAAAGGTCCAGAGTATAAAGGGAACTAATGAAAAGAAATGTAGGGAAGACGGCCTAGCTCTACCAGATCTCAAATTCTGTTAGAAAGCAGCAATCACCAAAACCACTTGGTGCTGGCTAAGAAACAGAAGGGTAAACCAGAGGAATAAGCTAGGTACTCAAGACACAGTAGTCAATGAGTATAGCAATCTACTGTTTCATATATCCAAGGACCCCAGCTTCTGCCATAAGAACTCACTGTTTGACAAAAATTTCTGGGAAAAATTGATAACATTGTTGTGGAAACTAGACAATGCCTGACACTGCACAAAAGAAAAAAGTCTAAATGAATGCATGATCTAGGTATAAAGGTTGATACTATAAACAAATTAGTGAAGCAAGGAATAGTGCATTTATCAGATTTATGGAGAAGGGAAGAATTTTTAACTAAACAAGAGACAGAAAATATTATGAAGTGCAAAATGAATAGTTTTGATTACATTAAACTGGAAAGGTTTTTGTACAACCAAACCCATTGCAACCATGATTAGGAGGGAAATAGAAGTCTGGGAAAGAATTTTTGCAAGTAGTGTTTGTAATAAAGGCCTCATTTCTAAAATATATAGAGAACTGAGTCAAATTTACAAGAACACAAGTCATTCCCCAGTTGATAAATGGTCAAAGGATATGAACAGGCAGTTTTCAGAGGAAGAAATTAACGATATCTATAGTCATATGAAAAATGGTCTAAATCACTATTGATTAGAGAGATGCAAATCAAAACAACTCTGAGCCACCACACCACACCTATCAGATTGGCTAACATGGCAAAACAGTAAGATGATAAATGCTGGAGAAGATGTGGGAGAGTTGAAACACTCATTCATTATTGGTGGAGCTGTGAACTGATCCAACCATTCTGGAGTTCAATTTGAAACTATTCCCAAAGCTCTACAAATATGTGCATATCCTTTTACTCAGCAATATGGCTTCTAAGACTTTATCCCAAAGAAATCATAAAAATTGGAATACCTCCTAAATGTACAAAAATATTTATAGTAGCTCTCTGTGTTGGCCAAGTACTGGAAATCAAGGGGATTTCCATCACCTGGGGAATAGCTGAATAATTTGTGGTGCATGAATGTAATGGAATACTATTTCACTATAAGAAATGATGAACAGAAGGACTTCAGAGAGCCCTGAAAGAACTTACATGAACTGATACTCAGTGAAATGGACAGAATCAGGAGAATACTGTACACAATAACAACCAAAGTATTTGAGGACTGTTTCTAATAAAGTTAGGCCTTCACAGCAATGCAGAGGCCTAAAATATTCCCAAAGCACTCTTGAGGAAAAATGCCATCCACAACCAGATAAAGAACTATGGAATCATAGTGCAGATTGGAGCAGACTATTTTTCTTTCCTTATATTTTGTTTTGTGCATTGTGTCATGGTTTCTTCCATTCATTTTAATTCTATGCAACATGACTAATGTGAAAATGTGTTTAAAAAGAATGTATTTGCAGAACCCATATGAGATTGCAAGCCATCTCAGAGACAGGGGGGGCGGGTTTGAGGGGGAGAAAATTTAATATTTATCGAAGTCTTAGTTGAAAACTTAAAAGAAACAAATTAATTACAGAAACAGAAAATTTTGACACAGTATTTTCTTTTTTCTCCCAATTCATTTATTCATTTTAGTTTTCAAACTTCACTTCGACAAGATTTTGAATTCCAAAATCTCTCATCATCACATCATCACCTCCATGATGGTGTTCATTCTGATTATCCCTTCCCTCAATCTGCCTTCCCTTCTATCACCTCCCCTCTGCTTCTCTTATCCCTTGCTCATTCTACTTTCCTGTAGGGTAAGCTAGATATCCATTCCCCCTGGAGAGTGTATCTTCTTTCCCAGGTCCATGTAAAACCAATTTTTAGCATTCCTTTTTTAAAAATTTAAGTTAAAAATTCCCTTCTTTCCTCCCTCCCCACCCATCTTCACTGAGAGGACAAGCAATTTGATATAAGTTGTACATGTGTAGTCATGCAAAACATTTCCATAATATTCAGGTTGTGAAAGACTAACTATATTTCCTTCCATCCTATCCTGCCTGCCCATGTTTATTCTATTCTCTCCTTTAACCTTTCCCTCCTCAAAATGTTTTCTCTGGATTACACCCTCTGCCAATCCACCCTTCCTTCTATTACCTCCCTCTCAGCCCCTTCCACCCAACTATCCTGTGAGGGAAGATTGATTTCCATACTCAATTAAGTGTGTGTGTTATTCCTTCCTGAAGTCAAGTCTAAAGAGAGTAAGGTTCACTCATTCCCTCTCACTTCCCCCCTTCTCCTTCATTGTAAAAGTTTTTTCCTTGCCTCTTCTACATGAGATAATTTATCCCATTCCCCTCTCCATTTCTCCTTCTCCCAGTACATTCCCCTCCCTCAACCCTTAATTTTATTTTTTTATATATCATTCCTATGTATTCAATTTACCCTGTGCTCCCTGCCTCCAATTACCCTATTAAAGACAAAGGTCTCATGAGTTACAAATATGATCTTTTCATGTAGGAATGCAAGTAGTTCAACTTTCATAAGTCCCTTATGATTATTCTTTCCTGTTTACCTTGTCTTTTTTCTCTTTAGTCTTGTATTTGAAATTCATTTTTTCTGTGAACTCTGGTTTCTCAAGAATGCACTCAATTCTACTACATTATTGAATCTTATTTCTCCCCCTTGTTGATTATGCACAGTTTTTTTAGGTAGTTGATTCTCAGCTTTAATCCTACCTCTTTTGACCTCCTGAATATCATATTCCAAGTCCTGCAATCCTTAATGTAGAAGCTGATAAATCTGTCATCCTGATTGTGTTTCATCAATACTTGAATTGTTTCTTCTTGGCTGTTCACAATATTTTCTCCTGGACCTGGGAACTGTTCAACTCAGCTACAATATTCCTGGAAGCTTTCCTTTGGAACATTTTTCAGGAGGTGATTGATGGATTTTCAATTTCTATTGAATAATGCAATATAACTTTCTTGTCACCCATCCAAGTTGTCTTGTGCTAGAAATTTATGTCATCCTCTTTTTGTGAGTTCTCCTATTCTGGTATTTGTTTAAAGTCATTTTTACATGTATTTGGAAGCGTTTGAGGGAGAGGTCAAGTGATTTTATGCTTTTACTCTGCCACCTTGGCTCCCCTCCCACAGTATTGTTTAAGAACAAGTTTGATTGACCAAGTCATTCTGTTATAAATACCCACATTAACCACAAACAGCCTATGAAGGAAGGTGTTTTCATCCAGAGAAAGAATTAGCAGATAAAGATACACATTAGTGTATACATATATACACACACACGTATGTGTGTTTATATATGCATACTCATATATGGAAATATTCATAGATATACATACATATTTGTGTCTAATGGTAGAAATCTTGATATTTGGGGTTAGGGGGAGAAAGTTACATGATAATTTTGTAGTATGTTTGAAAATAATAGCAAGTTGCAAACAATGAACCTATAATTTGAGATGCAATCCTCTGTTTTTCTATTTTGTTCTGGAAATGCTTGTTCTCT
The DNA here is from genome assembly GCF_028372415.1 of Notamacropus eugenii. Classification (NCBI taxonomy): domain Eukaryota; kingdom Metazoa; phylum Chordata; class Mammalia; order Diprotodontia; family Macropodidae; genus Notamacropus; species Notamacropus eugenii. The sequence goes on along the minus strand of NC_092875.1, from coordinate 6,688,168 downwards.
TTCTTGAGTTCGCATAAATTAAACAAAGTGATTTAAAAATAAAATAAAATTTAAGAAGTTAATGAGAATTTTATAAAAGATATACAAGGTCTCTGGAGATTATTAAATAAGAATACAAAGGAATATAATATTTTTCTCACCTCTTCATGACATTTTCAAAAAACGTGACCATATATTAGGGCATAAACACCTCACAAATAAAATAAAAGAATGGAAATATTAAATGCATCCTTTTCAAATCGTATCAGAATAAATGAAGGAGCTTTGAAGGACAGATACTAATTGCAAAGTTCACAGTATACTCAGCACATGAGGTTAAGGAACAAATAATAGAAAAAATTAAAATTTTTTTTAACATAATAAGAATGATAAAACAAGATCTCAAAATTTATGAGATATAGCCAAAACAGAACTTATTGGAAAACGTATCTCTATAAATGCTTGCACCAATAAAAGAGAAATAAATAAGCAGAACAGTGAACTGAACATGCAGTTAAAAAGAAAAGTAGAAAGAGAAAAAAAATCCCCAAATAAGCACCATATTAGAAAGCCTGAAAAACAAAGAAGATACTAACAAAATTAAAGTTTAAAATTGGACTGATAAATAAAAACATGAACTGGTTTTATGGAAAGAGCAAAAAGAGTATTCAATTAACCACCAAATTCTTAATATTATTTCTTTATATTAATATTCTTTCCTTTTTTAATTTTGAATTCCACATTCTTTCCCTCCTTATGACTACTTCCCCCACCTCAAAGACAAGCAAAATTAAATCAGTCATACATGTAAAATCATTCAAAACACATTTCCACTTTAGAAAGAGAGAAAGACAGACAAAGAAAGATAGAGTTCATACTTCACTTTGTAATACTTTCAGATCATTATATGTATGCACCATATTTCACAGTTGATCATATTTGTTTTCTTTTTCCCCATAATTTTTCATTTTTATTTAAAATTTTGAGTGCCAACCTCTACCCTTTCTGTCCTCCCTACTCTCACCCATCACTCAGATATCAAGCAATCAGAGATGGCTTATATTTTGATGCCAAAAAAATCCATATTAGTCATTTTGCACAAGACGACCCAAAAGAAGAAAAATGAAAAAGAAAGTGATAAATAGCATCTCCCACCTAGTACTCAATCAATATCAGTTATTTTCTTCTGGAGACACACAGTATGCTTCATCATTAATCCTTTGGGATTGTCTTAACTCATTACATTTCTGAGAATAGCCAAGTAATTCACATTTATTTATCAAATAATATTATGTACAATGTTCTTGTGGTACTGTTAACTTCACATATGTTCATGTAAATCTTTCCAGGAACTGCTGAAGTCATCCTGCTTTTCATTTCTTATAGCGTGATAATATCCTGTTATAATCGTATACCACAACATGTTTAGCAATGTCACAATTGATGGACATCCCTTTGATTTCCAATTCCTAGTTTCCACCAAAAAAGAGCTGCTATAAATATTGTTTGAAAAATATAAATAGGTTCTTTTTCCTTTTACTGGGTGTCTTTGGGATATAGACATAGCAGTGGTATTGCTGGATAACAGGGTATGGACATTTGTTATGACTATGCCTTTGGGGATAATTCCTAATTGCTCTCCCAAATGGTTGGATCAGTTTTCAAGTCCACCAACAATTCATTAGTGTTCCAGTTTTCACACTTACCCTCCAACATTCAATATTTTCCTTTTTTGTCATATTAACTGATCTGATAGGTGTGAGATGGTACCTTAGAGTTGTTTTAACTTGCATTTCCCTGCTCAATAATGATTTAGATCATTTCTTCATATGATTACAGAAAGCTTTGATTTCTTTGTCTGAAAACTGTTAATCATCATTACAACATTACTGTTCCTGTGCACAATGATCTTCCAGTTCTTCTCATTTCACTTCTGTCAATTCATATAGGTATAGCCATGTGTTTTTTTTGAACCTTCTCCCCATTTCTTATAACACAAAAGTACTCCATCCCAATCATACCAGATAATTTATGCAGCCATTTTCCAAATGATGAGCATTCTTTCAAATTCCAATTCTTTATCTTCCAAAAGAAGTGTTGTAATTATTTTACTTGTAAGGCCTTTTAACTTTACTTTGATTTATTTGGGATACAGAACTAATAATGATATTTCTGGGTATACACAGCCTTATTGCTGTTTGGACACAGTTCCAAAGAGTTGTCCAGAATGGTGGGACAAGTAGACAGCTCCACAATTATTTTATTAACTTATGTATTTCCCTTCATTCCCACCAACATTTTTTCTGAATTTCTGATATGTAAAAGACAGTTTTTCATAGTTGTTTTTAATTTATATTTTTTAATCAAAAGTGCCTTAGAACATTTTTCATATAATATAGAAAACCTTGATTTTTATCTGAAAACGCTCTGTTAATAGCCTTAGATCATTTGTCTGTCTATAAGGCAACAGCTCTTACTTTTATACATTTTGACTCAGTTCTGTCTACATTTGAGAAATGAAACCTTTATCAGATAAATTTGCTATAAAATATCTTGATATCAACTCATTGTCTATCGTATGTTTTTAGCAAATTGCAGTTTCCTTGATTATCTCTTTTAATTAGGTAGGTTTTGCTCTTGCTTTGCTGAGATAATGACTCCCAACAGTCTTTTTTTTACTTTAGCTCAAATTTAATATATTTCATCTAAACCTTTATTTTAACTCAGTGTTTTGCTTTGTTTTCTGCTTCAAGTGGTCTTTTCAGAACCACATATTATTCAATTCTTGTTTCCTATTCATTCTGCTATCTACTTCCATTTTATGGGTGAGCTCATCCCATTCAAATTCACGGTTATGATGACTGCCTGTGTACTTCTTTCATTCTCTTTTGTTCTATTTATCCTGCTCCCTTTTTACTTTGTCCCTCCTCAAAATTCTGTTTTGCTTCTTACCCCTGCCTCCCTTAAGCCACACTTCTTTTTATCTTCCCTTCTCCCACTTCTATTATCCCCTTCACCTCCTTTTTTCCTATTGGGTAAAATAGATTTCTTTACACAATGGACTCTCTGTATGTGTACATATACATACATATATTACATACTCATGTAAATATGAAAAACATGGAAAATAGATTGAGGATAGAATATTTGAGAATTATTGGACTTCCTGAAAGCCACTATCAAAGAAAAAAATAGCTTACATATTACATTTAAAGAAATTCCAAAGAAAACTGCTGAATTAGCTTAGATCCAGAGGGTAAAATAGAAATCAAAAGAATTCACCAAACATCTGTTGAAAGAGATTCCAAAAGGAAAACTATTAGGGATATTACAGAAATTCTATAGTTCCCAGGACAAGTAGGAAAAAAAATTTTCCTATATCCAGAGATAGTTCAAATATCATGCAACACAAAAGAAAATCACAAAAGATTTAGCAACTTTAATTTTAAGACGGCTTAGAATATGATATTCTAGCACAGGAGCTAGGTTTACCACCAAGAATAACTTACCAACAGAACTGAACATAGTCCTTCAGGGGAAAAATAGAAATTTAATAACATAGCTGATTTTCATGATTTTTGCATGGAAAGGTCAGAGCTGAAAAGAAAATTTAACATCCAAAAACAAGACTCAAGAGAAGCAGAAGAAGGGAAAAGAATGAAAAACCGTGACTCCATGAGATTAAACTGTGTACAATCCTAAAAGAGAAGTGATAATGTAATTCCCAAAAAACTTACCATTACTAGGACAGTTAGAAGGAGTGTACATTCATGGAGAGAATGAATATAAGTATATTTTGTTGGGATGATCTCAAAAAAAATGAAGATGTGAAAAAATGTGATGCATTCAGACAAGAGAGAAAAGAGGGAAAACATGGGGAAAGTTTTACCACATAAAAGAGGTGTGCAAGGAAGAACTTTTACTTTAAAGGGGGATATTGGGGGAAGGGCAATGTTTGAACCTCACTATCATTGAAATTGATTAACAGAGGGAAGAATGTATACATACACGTAAAAATACATATACATATACATACACATACACATGGATAAACATACATATATATAAATATTCAGTTTGATGCAAAAACCTATATTATCCAGCAGGAGGGGAAGGGAATAATAGAAAGGACAATGGTTAATCTTGAAAAAATGGTGGATTAACGGTGGTAGTCATCAGAAACACAACAGAGTTTTGAGGAGAGACAGGAAAAAAATGAAGAAGAATAAACTGAAGAAAACCAAACTGAGGGGAATACTATTAGTAATCATAAATTTGAATGTGAATGGCAGGAAGTCATCAATAAAACAGAAGCATATGTTATAGTGGATTAAAAAACCAGCTGACAATACCTTGCTAACAAGAGACAAACCTGAAACAGAAAGACACCCAGAGAGTTAAAATAAAGGACTGAAACAGAGTAAATTATGATTCCGCTGCAGTAAAAAAAAAAAAAAAGTCACAGGTAACAATCATAATCTCATACAAAACAAAAGCAAAACTAGACCTAATTAAAAGAAGCAATTAAGGAAATTACATTTTGCTAAAACAATATCAACAGAAAATTCAACAATATAAAAAAATTAAGTATTTCTTTGTAGACGCTTTTCTCAAATATGTAGGGAATGGAGTAAAATTTATTAAAATAAGAGCCAAATAGAAAAATAGTCAAAGGATATGAAAAGGTAGTTTTCAGAATAAATAAAATATATCAGCAGTCTTATTCTAAAATACTATTGGTTACAAAAATGCAAATTAAGAAAATTTTGAGGTACCACCTCACACTTATCAGATTGACTAACATGACAAAAAAGACAAATGACAAATACCAGAGGGCATGTGGAAAAATGGGTAACATAATGCATTGTTTATTTATTATTATTTTATTTGTTTCTACAATCACTTCCAAATAACTTAGATTTTCTCACCTCCCTCCCACTCCTTTCCCCCTACCTTGCCCCTCTCTCCCTGAGATGACATAAACTTTATATAGGATCTACACATACATTCCTATTAAATATATTTTCTCCTTAGTCATGTTGCATAGAAGAATTAAAATGAATGTGAGAAATCAAAAAACAAACCGAAACGTAATATAAAAGAAAATAATCTGCTACCTTCTGCAATTGAATTCCATAGTTCTTTCTCTGGATGTTGAAGGCATTCTGCCTTAAGAAGCCACTGGGAATTTTTTAAGTCCTTGCATTGCAATGAAGTACCAAGTCTACCAGAAAAAATCCTCACACACTGATTGTTGCTGTGTAGAAAGTTCTCCTGGTTCTGCTCCTTTCGCTCAGCATCAGTTCATATAAGTCTTTCCAAGCCTCTTTGAAGTGTTCCTGATCATCATTTCCTATAGCACAATAGTATTCCATTACCTTAATATACCACAATTTATTCAGCCGTTCCCTAATTGATGGGCATCCCCTTGATTTCCACTTTTTGGCCACCACAAAGAGAGCTCCTACAAATATTTTTTTATAGAAGGAACCTTTTCTCATTTTTATGATCTCTTGGGGATACAGTCCTAGAAGTGGTATTGCTGGGTCAGAGGGCATTTTTGAAGCTCTTTGGGCATACTTTCAAATTGCTCTCCAGAATGGTTGGATCAGTTCACAGCTCCACCAACAATAAGTTAGTGTTCCAACTCTCCCACATCTTCTCCAACATTTATCATCATCCTGTTTTGTTATGTTAGCCAATCTGATAGGTGTGACGTGGTATCACAGAGTTGTTGTGATTTGCATGTCTCTAATCAATAGTGATTTAGACCATTTTTTCATATGACTATAGACAGCTTTAATTTCTTCCTCTGAAAACTGCCTGTTCATATCCTTTGACCATAAGTTAGGGAATTACTTGTATTCTTGTACATTTGACTCAGTTTTCTAAATATTTTAGAAATGAGGCCTTTATCACAGACACTAGTGGCAAAAATTCTTTCCCAGTTTTCTACTTTCCTCCTAATCATGATTGTGTTGAATTTGTTTGTGCAAAAACTTTTCAATTTAATATAATCAAAATGATCCATTTTGCACTTCATAATGTTTGTTATCCCTTGTTTACTCAAAAATTCTTCCCTTCTCCATAAAATCCAATAAATACACTATCCTTTGCTCTACTAATTTGTTTATAGTATCAATCTTTATACCTAGATCATGTGCCAATTTGGACTTTATTCTTGTGTATGATGTCAGGCATTGGTCTACGTTTAGTTTCTGTGGCACTGTTATCCAGTTTCCTCAGCAATTTTTGTCAAACAGTGAGTTCTTATCCCAGAAGCTGGGGTTCTTGGGCTTGTTAAACAGTAGATTCCTATATTCATTGGCTACAGTGTCTTGAGTACCTAACCTATTCAACTTGTCTACCCTTCTGTATCTTAGCCAGTCCCAAGTGGTTTTGATACTTGCTGCTGTATAATACAATTTGAGATCTGGTAGAACTAGGCTACCTTCCCTAGCATTCCTTTTCATTAGTTTCCTTGATATTCTGGCCCTTTTGTTCTTCCCGATGAATTTTAATATTATTTTTTCTAGCTCTACAAAATAATTTTCTGATAGTTTAATTGATATGGGACTGAGTAAATTAATTTAGGTGGAATTGTCGTTTTTATGATATTAGCTCTGCCCCCTCACAAGCAACTGATGTTTTTACACTTACTTAGATATGACTTCATTTGTGCAAAAATTGTCTTGTAATTCTGTTTATATAGTCCCTGGGTTTGTTTTGTCAGGTAGACTCTGAAATATTTTATAGTGTCTACCGTAGCTTTAAATGGGATTTCTCTCTTTCTTGTTGTTAGGCTTTGTTAGTAATATACAGAAATGCAGAATATTTGTGTGGGTTTATTTTGTAACCTGCAACTTTGTCAAAGTTGTTTATTATTTCAAGTAGTTTTTTACGTGATTCTCAGGAATTCTATAAGTATATCATCATATCATCTGCAAAGAGTGATAACTTAGTTTCTTCTTTGCCTATGCTAATTTCTTCAATTTCTTTTTCTTCTCTTATTGCTACAGCTAAAATTTCTACTACTATTTTCAATAATAGTGGGATAATGTACATCCTTGTTTCACCCTTGCTCTTATTGGCAATGCGTCTAACTTGTCCCCATTACATATAGTGCTTGCTGAAGGTTTTAGGTAGATACTGCTTATTATTTTATGGACAGTTCCATTTATTCCTGTGCTGTCCAGTGTTTTCAATAGGAATAGGTATTGTATTATGTCAAAAGCTTTTTCTGCATCTATTGAGATAATTAGGTAGTTTCTGTTAGTTTTGTTGTTGATATAATCAATAATGTAAATAGTTTTCCTAATATTGACTCAGACCTGCATTGCTGGTATAAATCCTATGTAAGGATAATATATTATTCTCATGATAAGTTGCTGCATTTTTTTTTTTTTTGCTAAAGTCTTATTTAAAATTTTTGCATCTATATTCATTAGAGAAATTGGTCTATATTTTTCCCTATTTTGATTCTTCCTGGTTTAGGTATGAAAATCATATTTGAATCATAAAAAGAATTTGGAAGGACTCCTTCCCCAATTTTCCCAAATAGTCTAGAGAGTATTGGAATTAACTGTTCTTTAAATGCTTGATGGAATTCACGTGTGAATCCATCTGGCCCTGGAGATTTTATCCTAGGGAGTTCATTGATGGCTTGTTCAATTTCTTTTTCTGAGATGTGGTAATTTAAGTATTCAAGGGGCAGCTAGGTGGTGCAATGGATAGAGCACCAGTGCAGGAGTCAGGAAGACCTGAGTTCAAATCTTACCTCAGACACTTGATACTCACTAGCTGTGTGACCTTGGGCAAGTCACTTAACCCCAACTGCCTCATCCTGGGTCGTATCCAATCATCCTGATGAGTATCTGATCACTGGATTCACATACCTCTGGAGGAGAAGTGAGGCTGGTAACCTGCACAGCCCTCCCTCATTCAAAATAAAGTCAAGTACAAGTCATGTCATCATTTTTCTGATGGCATGGTCTTCTTTGGCAACGAAGGACAAACCCACATATTTAAGCATTCAGTTTCCTCTTGTATTAATCTGTGCAACCTATATCTTTTAAGATAATCATTGATCACATTGAGATTGTCAAATTTATAGGCACATAGTTGGGCAAAGTAATTTATTTTTATTTTTTTAATTTCTTCCTCATTGAAGGTGAGTTCACCCTTTTCATTTTTGATATTGGTAATTTTGTTTTCTACTCTCTGTTTTTTAATCAAATTGACCGAAGGTTTATCAGTTTTTTTCTTTTTTTCGTAATACCAAATCTTAGTTTTATTTATTAGTTCAAAAGGTGTCTTAATTTCAATATTATTAATCTCTCTTTTGGTTTTCCGGTATTTATATTTGGTATTTACTTGGGAATTTTCAATTTGTTCTTTTTTCAGTTTTTTCAGCTGCATGCCCAATTCATTGATCTCCTCTTTCTCTATTTTGTTCATGTAGGCATTCAAAGATATAAAACTTCCCGTAAGAACTGCTTTGGCAGCATCCCATAATCTTTGGTAGGTTGTCTCATTATTGTCATTCTCTTGAATGAAGCTGTTAAATTGTTTCTATAATTTCTTCTTTAGCCCACTCATTCTTTAGGATTAGGTTGTTTAGTTTTCAACTAGTTTGTGTTTCATATTTCCAGGACCTTTGATTACATATAAATTTTCTTGCATTATGATTTGAGAAGGATGCATTGACTATCCCTGCCTTTCTACAATGGATGGTGAGGTTTTAAACCATAGTAAATGGTCAATTTTTTTTATATGTGCCATGTACCACTAAGGAAAAGATATATTCCTTTCTACCCCTATTCAATTTTCTCCAGAGATCTATCATATCTACCTTATCAGGAGTTTTAGTAACTTCCTTAATTTCCTTCTTGTTTATTATGAAGTCAGATTTATCAAGTTCAGAAAGTGGGAGGTTGACGTACCCCACTAGCATAGTTTTGTTGTCTATTTCTTCCTGTAACTCCCTTAACTTCTCCTCTAAGAATATGGATGCTGCACCACTTGGAGCGCATAAGTTTAGTAATGAAATTACTAAATGAAATTGCTTCATTGTCTATGGTGCCTTTTAGCAGGATTAGATCTGCTTTTGCTTTGTCTGAGATTAGGATTGCTACCCCTGCTCTTTCTACATCAGCTGAAGCAGAAAATATTCTGCTCCAAAATTTTATCTTTACCCTGTGTTTACACCTATATCTCAAATGTGTTTCTTATAAACAACATATTGTTGGATTATGGTTTTTAATCCATTCTACTCTCTGTCTCTGTTTTATGGGAGAGTTATTTCCATTCACATTCACAGTTATGATTATTATCTCTTTCTTTCCCTGCATCCCCTTTCCCTTTGTTTATTCTTTTAGTTCTTTCTTCTCCCTTCCCCTCCACAACAGAGTTTTAATTTTTGACCACCACCTCCCTCAATCTTCCTTCCCTTCTTTCAGTCCTCCTCCCTTTTAATCCCCTTTTCCCTTACTAATTCTTTCTTCTCTTCTAGACTCCCCTTCCTTTTATTTTCCCTTTCCTCTCCTACTGCATATAGAGCTAATTGTATTTCTGTACTTAACTGAGCTTGATGTACTTTCCTAGAATCCAATCAGATGAGATTACCTCTGAAAAAATGCTCATCTCCCTTTCTTCTTTCTCTCTACTGTAATATATTTTTGTGTCTTTTCCTGTGATGGAATCTATTTTTTTTTCTGCCTCCTCTTTTTCATATCTCTCATTACAATCTTTTTGCACCATTAAAGCACATTTGCTGTCATCACATCATTTAATTTATATCCACTTCCACTATCTATCCCTTTTACATTTCATAACAGTATACAATTCTTGTGATTAACAAATATCATCTTCCCTTCTAGGGATGTAAACAGTTTGCCCATATTGTGTAACAAGTTTCTTCCCCCTGTTTACCTTTTTATGCCTCTCTTGAGGCCTGTGTTTGAGGACCAAACTTCCTATTGAGTTCTGGCTTTTTCATCAGGAAGATCTGGAGATCCATTATTTCACTGAATGTCCACCTTCTCGCATGAAATATTATGCTCAACTTTGTCGGGTAATTAATCCTTGGTTGTCGTCCCTGCTCCTTTGCCTTATGGAATATTGTATTCCAATTCCTTTGATCTTTTAATGTAGAAGCTGCAAAATCCTATGTGATCCTGACTGTGGCTCCTCGATATTTGAATTGTTTCTTTCTTACTGCCTGCAGTATTTTCTCCTTTACTTGATAGTTGTGGAATTTGGCAAGGATATTCCTTGGCGTTTTAAGTTTGCTTACTCATGATAATAACCCTTTTTCCTCATTTTTAAGGTAGATCTCTGCATCTGTGAAACAGGGAACTCTGTTCCACAGTTCTTGTGCCTAAAACTTGACGCATTGTATTTTGTGGCCTCTTTCAGCTAAAATCTAAAATTCTACATCTTACCTGGTGCTGAGCTGGCTGTGTTAGAAAGCAGAGGCCAGGTGAAGTCTTTTTGTGTTTCCCTGCAGTTAATATGGCACTAGTTCATTAAGTGCAGAAGAGAGGTTGTCTAGCTACAGGAGTTCTCCTCTGCTGAGCTAGAACATAGTCAAGTTCAGCTGTCTGCTTTAGTATCTTCCCGATTTCCCTGGGGTGCTGAGACCCACCTGGGATCCTAGTGTTGGCAGTTGCTGGCTTCACCCCGCTAGGCTCAGGATCTTCTCCCTGTTTGTTGAGTTGGGACTGTCTGGGACAGCTGTGATCCTGCAGTGGTCGCCTTTGGCCACAGCAAGAGGATCCCTCCTTAGCACTTTTCTAGCCTCATGGGCTAAGAGTCTGTTTATCCCTTCTGTTGCTACTGCTTGTTCCAGGCTTTTTCCCAGGAAGATATTCTCTGGGCTTATCAAGGTCAGCAAGGGGAGGTAGATGGCAATTACTGATCACTCCACCCTCTTGGCTTCTGGAACTGGTACATAATACATTGTTGACAGATTTGTGAACTGGTCTAGTCATCCTAGAGAACAATATTGAAGCTACTTCCAAAGGATGATAAAACTATACATACTCTTTCACTCCACAATAAAAGTATGAGACTTGTACTACAAAGATATCAAAGAAAAGAGGAAAAGGAATACACATACATACATACATACATACATACATACATACATATATACCTTTATAGCATCTTTTTGTTGTGGCAAAGAAGTGGAAATTGAAGGGGTACTCATCATTTGGAATGTTTTAACTTGCCACATATGAATGTAATGGTATAAAATTATACTGTTAGAAATGATGAAATATAGGGCTTCAGAAAACTTTCGAAAGATTTTGCATAAGCTGATGCAAAGTTGTGGGAGAAGAACTGTGAGAATGTTGTACACAGTAACAGCAATACTGCAATTGTGATCAACTGTAAAAGACTTGGATACTGATAAATACAATAATCAAAGATAATTCCCAAGTATCCCTACTGAAAAAATAACTTTAACCTACAGAGAGAGAGAAAGAGAACTGAGGAGTTCTGATTGGTGTTTGAATCATGAATTTTATTTTTCTTCTTGCTTTTTTTCCAACATAGGTAGTCTGGAAATACATTTTGCATTTATTCTCATGTATAATTGATATCATATTGCTCACCTTCTCAACGTATGTGTGAAGAGCTTGAGGAAGAAAGAGAATTTTCAAAATTCTAGTAGATAAATGTTAAACTTTTCCAAAAACTGAAAAAAAAAATTATGTGTGCAATAAATACAGAAAAAGTATACAATGACCTGTATGAACTGAAGTAGGTATAGCAATGAAAGCAATAAAAAAAAAGTAATTACAACAGTAAAAATGGGGGAAAAAAATCAATGAATTTCCTCCCCAAATCAAAAGTTAATATAACTAAATAATAAAGATGAAGGAGCATTCAGAATGAATAGATAATAGAATACCCCCACACATACACAGACACCTACAACTTCACAGAGGTGGGACCTCTGCAAGTTACCTATTGCACAGATTTTGGATTTCTTTTCAATTTATCATTCAATTCAGCTGCCTCAATTTTTCTTCTCTTAAAAATATTATTTGTCAGCAAAGCCAGGATGGTAAAGTAAAAGCAAAGCCGTGCTAGAGTTCTCCTGCAAACAGAGCCAAATACCTGTCAAAAATAACTGGAGAAATTCCCAAGTTGCAAAACCCCAAAATGACAGAGTGAAGCAAATCTCCAGGCTGAGACAGCCTGAAAATTTGACGAAAAGTGGTTATCATACTGTACCGAGAACAGAGCACAGTACAGTGTGGGTAAATCTGGCACAGACAGGACCTGAGCAGTATCTAGACTTCAAGTCCAAAAAATGCTGAAGACAAAAGTGGGAGGTAAGTGGAAAACATCCCTCCTGACCTGTGGAAGAGAATATAGCTGTCTGGCCTCAGCCCCAGGGCAGCAGAGGATTAGAGGAGCCCATGGCAGCAGCCACAGCAGCATCAAGGGCAGTGACATCAGTTGATTCAGGAAGTCCACAGATCGTGGGGGGATAGAGTAACTGACAGTATGCTTCCCATCGCCACTGGAAGAAAAGAAATACTTTGATGAAAAGCTCAAAAGTCATGTAAATGGGTGGGGAAATGAGTAAAATCCAGAAGAATCAGACTATAGAATCTTACATTGGTGAGAAAAAGACCAAAATATACAAACAGAAGAAGACAACAAAGTCAAAACTGCTACATGCAGAGGCTACAATGAAAATATGAATTGGTCTTAGACCATGAAAGATCTCAAAAAGGATTTTGAAAATCGAGTAAGAGAAGTAGAGGAAAAACTGGGAAGAGAAATGAGAGTGATGCAAGAAAATCATGAAAACTGAGTCAACTGCTTGCTCAAGGGGACCCAAAAATGCTTAAGAAACTAACACCTTAAAAATAGACTAACCCAAATAGCAAAAGAGATCTAAAAAATTAATGAGGAGAAGAATGCCTTAAAAAAACAGAACTGGCCAGATGGAAATGGAGGTCGAAAATCTCACTGAAGAAAGTAATTCATTAAAGATTACAATGGAGTATATAGAAGCTAACGACTTTATTAAAAATCAAGAAATTAGAGGGGCGGAGCCAAGATGGCGGAGTGAGAGCAACGACTCACCTAAGCTCCTGGACAAACTTCTTTGGATACCTCTGAAAGGAGAAGCTGACCAAATTTTGGAGGTGCAGAATCCAGTGGCAGACAGACTGTGACGGATTTGGAGCCTAGGTTAGACTGGAAGGTCCACGGGAAGAATCTGTTCTGCAGGGGTGAGCCCCCAGCGCACAGCACATCGTGGTCAGCACAGCAGAGCAGAAGGGACCTGAGAAGCCTGAGAGCGGTGGGTGGAACCAGTGGAGCAGGAGATAAGCCAAACCGAGCCAGTGAGAGCCACTGAGCACCAGATATCAGCGCAGCAGCTCCTGACACCTTCAGCCTGAAGACTAAACTTCGGTAAGTCACCTACTTGAACTTCTGGGAGCCAGGATGGCAGAGTGATCAGTAAATGTTCTCTCCTCCCCCCTGATGACCGTGAAAGAACCATAAAATATTTCCCCAGAAAAATCCTGGATCAGCGGGAACAGCAGAAGGGGCAAATAATCTCATAACACCAGAGGCTAGGAAAATAGCTAAGGGGGATTCCTCTTACTGTGGCGGAGGTGAACCGAAAGGACAGAGGACCCAGGGCAGTAAAAACTCGCACTAAGACCCAGGCAAGCCTCAGTGCTGGGAGAGGAGCCCCAGGAGGGTTGGGAGCACAAATTAGCATCTAGGCGTGCCTCAGCCCTCCAGGGGAAAAGGGAAGACAATAGGGAAGCTGGAATCACCATCCCCTGAGCTTGCCTTTGTCTCAGTGTAGCAGAGGAGATATCCTGTGACCAGACCACTCCTTCCACACACTTAACAAGCTAACCCCAGGGTTGATCCGGGAAACAAAAAACAAAAACCTGCTTTTAGCTTTTTCACACATTAGCTCAACACAAAGTTCTGTAGCTTCTGACTAAAAGAACCAGAAGCTACAACATTCAGTCAACATCATGAATAGGAAAAGGCAGACGAAAGGTGAAAAAACCATAGAGTCTTTCTATGGGGATAAGGACCAAAACACAAACACCAAAGAGGTCAGAGCTGAGATTGTACTTCCATCTGAAACTTCAGAAGGGACTATGAACTTCTGACAAGAACAAGCAGCTTTCCTGGAACAGCTGAAGAAGGAAATAGAAGAAAAACTGTTCGATGACTTTAAAATCATAAAAAAAGAATTCACTAATGAGAACACCACTTTGAAAAGGAAAACTGAGCAAATGGAAAAGGAAGATCAAAAATTAACTGGAGAAAATAATTCCCTAAAAGGAAGAGTTAATGAAATGGAAAAGGAAACGGAAAACCTAATTTGGAAAATTGGTCAAATGGAAAAGGAAACACAAAACCTAACTGGGAAAATTGGTCGAATGGAAAAGGAGATGCAAAAGTTAACTGAAGAAAACAATATGATAAAGATTAGACTTAGGCAAGTAGAAACTAATGACTCAATGAGGCAGCAAGAATCAGTCAAACAAAATCTAAAGAATGAAAAGATAGAAGAAAATGTAAAATATTTAATTGGAAAAACAACTGACCTGGAAAATAGATCCAGGAGAGAAAATTTAACAATTATTGGCCTACCAGAAACCCATGATGAAGAAAAGAGCCTGGACAATATCTTCTAGGAAATTATCAAGGAAAACTCCCCAGAAGTGCTAGATTCAGAGGGCAAAATAGTCATCGAAAGAATCCACCGTTTCCCCTCTCCAGAGGGATCCCAAACTCAAAACCCCAAGAAATATCGTTGCCAAATTCTAGAGCTATCAAGTGAAGGAGAAAATACTACAGGCAACCAGAAAGAAACAATTCAAATATCAAGGACATACAGTCAGGATCACACAGGACCTTGCAGCTTCTACATTAAAAGATTGAAAGAACTGGAACCCAAAATTCCATAAGGCAAAGGAGTTGGGACTTCAACCAAGGATCAACTACCCAGCAAAGTTCAGCATAACATTTCAGGCAAGGAGAAAGTCATCCAACGAAATAAGGGATTTCCAGAGCTTCCTGACCAAAACGCCAGAACTCAATAGACAATTCGATCTACAAATTCAGGTCTCAAGAGAATCATTAAAAGGTAAACGGGGGGGGAAACAAAAACAAAAACTTGCTACTCAATTAGGGAAAACTGTTTACCTCCCTATAAGGGAAGATGATAACTGTTAATCTTGAGAATTGTGCAGCTATTATGATAAAAGGGATATACGTAGAGGGAACAGGTATAAAGTAAATGATGTCATGTCAAAAATATGATTTAAGTATGAGAAGGGATTGTAATAGGAGGTGTGAAAAGGATAAAGCAGAAAATGGCAAATTACATCACAGGAAGAAGTACAAAATTATAGTAGAGTGAAGGAGGGAAGGGAGATGAGCATTGTTTCAGAGGTACTCTCATCTGATTTGTTTAAAGGAGGGATCAATAAACTTAAATAGATAATCCTAACTAGCTCCATAGGTAGTAGGAGGGGAAGAGGGAAGAAAAGGGAGGGAGGCTAAAAGGGAGGGAAGAAGCAACAAGAGTAAAGGGAAGTAAAAGGGAGGGGGGCTATAAGAAGGAGGAGAAGGCTGCAGGAGGAGGGGGTGTAAGTGAATACTATTGAGGAGGGGAAGGGAGACGGGAGAGCTAAAAGCACGAATGGTGGGAAAGAGGATGGAGGGAAATACACAGATTGTAATCATAACTGTGAATGTGAATGGAATGAATTCTCCCATAAAATGGAGATGCATAGCACAATGGATTAAAAGCCATAATGCAACAACATGCTGCTTAGAAGAAACACATTTGAAACGGGGGGATGCACATAGGATAAAGGTCAAAGGATGGAGCAGAATATATTGTGCTTCAGCTCATGTAAGAAAGGCAGGAGTAGCAATCCTAATCTCAGACAAAGCAAAAGCAGAAATAGATCTAATCAAAAGGGATGAGGATGTAAACTATATCCTGCTAAAAGGCACCATAGAAAATGAAGCAATGTCATTACTAAACATGTATGCTCCAAGTGGTATAGCATCCAGATTCTTAGAGGAGAGGTTGGGGGAGTTGAAGGAAGAAATTGAGAGCAAAACTATAATAGTGGGGACCTCAACCTCCCCCTCTCTGAACTCGATAAATCCAACCTCAAAATAAACAAGAAAGAGGTTAAGGAGGTAAATAAAACTCTGGATAAGGTAGATATGATAGATCTTTGGAGAAAAATGAATGGGAATAGAAAGGAATATACCTTTGATTCAGCAGTACATGGAACATTTACAAAAATTGACCATGTACTAGGACATAAAAATCTCACAATCCAGTGCAGAAAGGTAGAGATAATCAATGCATCCTTCTCAGATCATAATGCAATAAAAATTACATGTAATAAAAGGCCATGGAAAGAGAAACCAAAAATCAATTGGAAATTAAATAATCTAATCCTAAAGAAGGATTGGGTTAAAGAAGAAATCACAGAAGCAATCAACAATTTCATTCAAGAGAATGACAATAATGAGACAACATACCAAATCTTATGGAATACTGCAAAAGCCGTTCTTAGGGGAAGTTTTATATCTTTGAATGCCTACATAAACAAAATAGAAAAAGAGGAGATCAATGACTTGGGCTTGCAGTTGAAAAAGCTAGAAAAAGAACAAACTGAAAATTCCCAAGTAAATACCAAATTAGAAATACTGAAAACCAAAGGAGACATTAACAAAATAGAAATTAAGAAAACTATTGAATTAATAAATAAAACCAAGAGTTGTTTTTATGAAAAATCTAATAAAATTGATAAACCTTTGGTCAATTTGATTAAAAAAAAGAAAGAAGAAAATCAAATTACTAATATTAAAAATGACAGAGGTGAACTCACCTCCAATGAGGAGGAAATTAAAACAATAAATAGAAACTGCTTTGCCCAACTTTATGCCCACAAAATCGATAATCTAAACGAGATGGATGAATATTTTAAAAAATACAAATTGCCCAGATTAACAGAAGAGGAAGTTGAATACTTAAACAACCCCATCTCAGAAAAAGAAATTGAACAAGCCATCAATGAACTCCCTAGGAAAAAAATCTCCAGGACCAGATGGATTCACAAGTGAATTTTATCAAACATTTAAAGAACAGTTAATTCCAATACTACATACACTATTTTTGAAAATCGGGGAAGAAGAAGTCCTCCCAAATTCTTTCTATGATACAAATATGGTTTTGATACCGAAACCAGGAAGAGACAAAACAGAGAAAGAAAATTATAGACCAATTTCCCTAATGAATATAGATGCAAAAATTTTAAATAAGATTTTAGCAAAACGAATACAGCATCTTATCATGAGATTAATACATTATGATCAGGTAGGATTCATACAAGGAATGCAGGGCTGGTTCAATATTAGGAAAACTATTAGCATTATTGATCACATCAACAACAAAGCTAACAATAACCACATGACTGCCTCAATAGATGCAGAAAAAGCTTTTGACAAAATACAACATCCATTCCTATTAAAAACTCTGGAGAACACAGGAATAAAGGGAACTTTCCATGAAATAATAAGCAGTATCTATCTAAAACCTTCAGCAAGCATTATATGCAATGGGGATAAGCTAGATGCATTCCCAATAAGATCAGGGGTGAAACAAGGTTGTCCATTATCACCTCTATTATTCAATATGGTGCTAGAAATATTAGCTGTAGCAATTAGACAAGATAAAGATATTGAAGGAATAAGAACAGCCAAAGAAGAAACTAAGTTATCACTCTTTGCAGATGATATGATGATTTACTTAGAGAATCCCAGAGATTCAAGTAAAAAACTACTTGAAATAATAAACAACTTTGGCAAAGTTGCAGGTTACAAAATAAACCCACACAAATCTTCTGCATTCCTATATATAAGCAACGAAGTCCAACAGCAAGAGATAGAAAGAGAAATCCCATATAAAGCTAGGGTAGACACTATAAAATACTTGAGAGCTTACTTCCCAAAACAAACCCAGGGATTATGTGAACACAATTACAAGACACTTTTTGCACAAATAAAGTCGGATTTAAGTAAGTGGAAAAACATCAGTTGCTCATGGGTATGCCGTGTTAATATAATAAAAATGACAATTCTACCTAAATTAATTTACTTACTTAGTGCCATACCAATTAAACTATCAGATAATTACTTTCTAGAGCTGGATAAAATAATATCAAAATTCATTTGGAAGAACAAAAGGTCCAGAATATCAAAAGGACTAATGAAAAGAAATGCTTGGGAAGATGGCCTAGTGCTACCAGACCTCAAATTGTACTATAAAGCAGCAATTATCAAAACCACTTGGTATTGGCTAACAAACAGAGAGGTAGACAAGTGGAATATACTTGACACTCAAGGCACAGTAGGCAAGGAATATAGCAACCTCCTGTTTGATAAAGCCAAGGACCTCAGCTTCTGGGATAAGAACCCACTGTTTGACAAAAATTGCTGGGAAAATTGGATAACAGTGTGGCAGAAATTAGGTATAGACCCATACCTGACACCGTACACAAGAATAAAGTCCTAATGGGTACATGATTTAGGTATAAAGATTAATACCATGAATAAACTGGAGAAGCAAGGAATAGTGCATTTATCAGATTTATGGGGAAGGGAAGAATTTTTTACTAAAGAAGAGATAGAAAACATTATGAAATGCAAAATGGATAATTTTGATTACATTAAGCTGAGAAGTTTTTGCACAACCAAACCCAATGCAACCAAAATTCGGAGAGATGTAGTAAATTGGGAAAGATTTTTTACGGCTAAGCTCGGGGATAAAGGCCTCATTTCTAGAATATATAGAGAACTGACTCAAATGTATAATTATACAAGTCATTCCCCAATTGATAAACGGTCAAAGGATATGAACAGGCAATTTTCAGAAGAAAAAATTAAAGATATCTATAACCATATGAAAAAAATTCTCTAAATCACTTTTCATTAGAGAGATGCAAATCAAAACAACTCTGAGGTACCACATCACACCTATAAGATTGGCAAACATAATGGAACAGGAAAATGATAAATGCTGGAGAGAATGTGGGAGAGTTGGAACACTAATTCATTGTTGGTGGAGCTGTGAGCTCATCCAACCATTCTGGAGAGCGGTTTGGAACTATGCCCAAAGGGCTACAAAAATGTGCATACCCTTTGACCCAGCAATATCACTACTAGGACTATATCCCCAAGAAATCATAAAAATGGGAAAGGGTCCCACATGTACAAAAATATTTATATCAGCACTCTTTGTAGTTGCCAAAAACTGGAAATCAAGGGGATGCCCATCAATTGGGGAATGGCTGAATAAATTATGGTATATGAATGTAATGGAGTACTATTGTGCCGTAAGAAATGATGAGCAAGAGGACTTCAGAGAGGCCTGGAAGGACTTATATGATCTGATGCTGAGTGAAAGGAGCAGAACCAGGAGAACTTTGTGCACAGCAACAACCACAGTGTGCGAGAGTTTTTTCTGGTAGACTTGGAATTTTGTAATAATGCAAGAACTTATTTTTAAAAAAATCCCAGTGGTGGATTTCTAAGGCAAAATGCCTTCCACACTCAGAGAAAGAAATATGGATGTCATTTGCAGAATGTAGCAGATCATGTTTGTGTGTATGAGTGTTTTTGTGTATCATGTTTTGATTTGTTATATGATTTCTTCCATTTATTTTAGTTCTACTACATAACATGACTATAGTGAAAATGTACTCAGTAGGAAAGTATATGTAGAACCTATACAGAACTGTATGCAGTCGTGGGGAGGGAGGGGGGTAGTGGGTGGTAGGTGTGGGGGGGATAAAATCTCAATTGTATGGCAGTGATTGTAAACTATTAAAAATAATAAAAAAAAGATAAGAAAAATCAAGAAATTATAAAGTAAAATCAAAGGAATGAAAAAAAACAGCAAACAATGTGAAATATCTCATTGGAAAAAAGCAAGTGATCTGGAAAATAGATCCAGGCGTGACAATTTAAAAATTATTGAATTACCTGAAAAATATGATAAAAATCCTAGATATCATCTTTCAAGAAATTATCAAGAAAAACTCTGCCCCGATATTCTAGAACCAGAGGGCAAAATCAATATTGAAAGAATCCACCAAGCATCTCCTGAAAGAGATCTTAAAGGAAAACTCTTAGGAATATGGTAGCCAAATTCGAGAGCTCCCAGGTCAAGAAGAAAATATTGCAAGCAGCCATGAAGAGACAATTTGTGTATTGTGAAAGCACAATCAGGATAACACAAGATCTAGCAGCTTCTGCACTAAGGGATTTCAGGCTTGGAATATGATATTTCAGAGGTCAAATGAGCTGGGATTAAAATCAAGAATCACCTAACTAGGAAAGCTGAATATTTTAGGAAATATTTCAGGAAAAATATGGCCATTCAATGAAACAGAAGAATTTCAAGCATTCTTGATGAAAAGAGCAGAGCTGAATAGAAAATTTGACTTTCAAACACAAGAATTTAGAGAAGGATGAAAAGGTAAATAAGAAAAAGAAATCATAAGGGATTTGTTAAAGTTGAACTGCATACAGTCCTTCATGGAAAGATCATATTTGTAACTCTTGAGACTTTTCTTAGTATTAGGGTATTTGAAGGGATTGTATACATATAGTCAGAGAACACAAGGTGAGTCAACATGAAGAGATTATATCTAAAAATAAAATTAAGAGAAGGAGAGAGGAGTATATTGGGAGAAGGAAGGGAAAATAGAAAGGGAGTAAATTATCTTTCACATAAAAGAGGCAAGGAAAAACTTTTTCAATGTAGAGGAAGAGGGAGAAGGTGAGAGGGAAAGAGTTAACTTTACTCTCATCAGATTTTGCTTAAGGAAGGAATAACATTCACACTGAATTCGGTATGAAAATCTATCTTACACTACAGGAATGTAGGGTTGAAGGGAATAAGCGTGGTATGGGGGGAGGATAGAAGGTAGGGCAAATGAGAGGAGGGGCTAATTATAAGTAAACACTTTTGAGGAGGGACAAGGTCAAAAGAGAGAAAAGAATAAATGGGTTCAGTATAGGTTGGAGGGAAATACAGTTAGTCTTTCACAACATGACTGTTACGGAAATGTTTTGCATGGTTACACTTGTATAACCTATATCAAATTGCTTGCCTTCTGAGTAGCGACTGGTGGGAACGAAGGGAGAGAATTTGGAATTCAAAGTTTTAAAAACGAATGTTTAAAATCCTTTTTAAACGCAACTGGGGAATTAGGCAGACAGGCAATGGGGTATAGAAATCTATCTTGCCCTATATGAAAATAGAGGGAATGGGGGTAAGGGAAGGGAGAGTTGTGATAGAAGGGAGGGCAGATTGGGGGAAGGAGTAATCAGAATGCATGCTGTCTTGGGGTAGGCAGAGGAGAGAGATAGGGAGAAAATTTGCAACTCAAAATCTTGTGGAACTGAATGTTGAAAAGTAAAAATTAATTAATTTGAAAATAAATGAGCAAAACAATAATAGTTGTCCCATTTTCTGGGAGAGATTGGGGGAAAGATATATGACATACTATAATGGTGTAAGAAAAAGGAAACATCAATTCAACTCAAAGAAGTTGGGTGCTCTGAAGTTATTTAAAATCCATATATCCAAAAGGAAACTAATCTTCCTGTACCTCTGTCCAACCCAACCTTGCTTTTCCTTCCTTATCATTGTTTAGCGGACCACTATACTCACCACCTAGGTTCCCAACTTTCTTATCATTCTTGATGCCTCACTCTCATTACCCAATATCTAGTCCGTTACCAAATTCTGTTGATTTAACCATCACAATATCTCCCGTGTTTGTCATCTTATCTTCTCTGATGTTGGTACCACCATAATTCAGGGGTTTATTACTTCAAGTGTGAGCTATTGCAATAGTGTGATGGTTGCTTTATCTATCACAAATCTCTCTCCACAACAGTTCTTCCTCCACTCAACTGACAAAGTGATTTTTTGAAATCTTATGTATGACCTTGTCATTCTCTACTAAATAAATTCTAGTGAATATAATCTCCAGCATCAAGCATAAAATCATTACTTTTTTATTCAAATTCTGCACACCCTGCCCTCTACTTTTCCAAAAATATTCTGAGTCCAGTGAAGTTGGCATCCTAGCTGTTCCTCAGACAAACACTTGTCTCTCAACTTCAGATATTCTGGTGTGTCGCCAAGGCAATATTCACAGCACTGGTGGTGACTATGACTATGCCAGTGTAGCACCACATCACAAAGTATAACAAACTCTCTACACAGAAGGCAGAAGAAAAAACATTTATTTAGACGCCAGACAGATAAACCTCAGAACCAGAAAGTTACATTTGTCATGATCGTCACAAAGTCAATAACTATGATCACCGCAGGGGGCAAAGCCATTCCCAAGACTCCCCTTTACGGTTGGGACCTCTTCACAAGCAAACAAATACTTGCAGGCGTAAGTTGTGCCGGCCTGCCTACCTGCATCCCATCTCCTCTGTCTTGACCTTGTTCAACTCACTTCTTACCTGTTCTGCTCCAGCCTTCCTGTTCTGCTTGTTCATCAAGCTCCTCCCACCACATGTGATTTAGGCTTCCAGGTGATTCAAGTAGATCATATGGACTTATGAATGAATGAGAAACACTTTCCTGTTGCATTTGGGGCCAAAAGGTTTTATATTCGTTACATAGGTCGACTGCGGGGGGCATCTGGTATTACTAGATCTTTAACAAGGATCACAGAAAATAACGATATAAAACAATATCTTAGGCAACTGATGTCAATAGACCTCCACAACAATATAATGGGGATCACACAAAATGAGCACATAAAACAATATTTTAGGGTGGGACTTGAGCACAAGAGCCCCATAATTCCCCCCTCAACAAATGTGACCAAAATCTTGGGTTAAGTGGTGAAGGTCTCTTCTTCCATAACTAACTCCTTCTAAGATTGGATGTAAAGCTGTCCCTGACCCAACAGATCCCATTTGAGAGACCAGCTCTTTAGCTGGCATCTGGAATATGATCAGCTTCAGGTCCAGAGTTGACACATCACTGTCATGGATGTGGAGGGGTGACATTTGGCCTAAGCGATCAGGCATCTGCAGGTGGAGGGAACTAACCCTGTAGGAAACAAAGCTAGCAAACAAGTTTAACAGACAAATAGCCAAAAAGAAAAAAAGAAACATTATCTAGAATCAGGGTAGATAGAGGATCATCTGTGGTTCTGGAGTCCATGAACCCACTATCACAGCCTCATTCATGATAAAATATGTGAATTAAGGGTAAAATTTTGTGATCGTCCTCTCCTGAATAAAGAATAGTTACGATATTATCTTTCCCATGTGGTATAATTTCTGCATCCTCTGGAACATCGTCTGCCTTCTGTTTTACCCCTATTTTAGCTTCCAATTTTATTCTATCAGTAAAACCCAATCCTTCATTTCCCCTGCTAGTTATTTCAGAAGGAGGGTCAGTTTTCACAAGTGGACTTGTTTCACAAGGGAAAATAATCACTTGAACTATTCTACCATTTTTACAAAACTGTGTGCGTTCATCACCTAAATTTTGGAATGTCACAATAATTTCTCCTTTAAGATTAGAATCTAGCACCCCAGCCAATACATGTATTCCTCAAGCTGCTAATTCTGATTTAGGCAATATCTATCCAATACAATTCTTAGGAATTCTCATCCATATGCCAGTAGAGATTGTTCTTATTTTTTTGTAGCCAACAAAAAGTCATCTAAACAATGTAAATCATATCCTGCTGAACCAGATGCCCTTGGATATGGTACTGGAGAATCTGGCCTCACAGTCCAATACTCAACATTTGGGATCGTATGTGTTTGTTGTTTCCTAATTTGAAGGTTTTGGATCATCATTGTGGTTAGAGGTGTACTTCCTCCCAACTGTCTATTATTCAAATCACATAAAGCAATGAACAATTATCTTTCCAATGCTGATAAGAATTATTAGAACTTAACTTCCTTAACTGTTCTTTCAATAATCCAGTCATTCTTTCAATTTACCCAGATGATTGTGAATAATATGTAATATGATATATCCATTCTATGCTGTTTAATACACAATACCTCTTCATTTTCTTACCTTTGAAATGTAACCCTTTGTCCTTTTGAATCTGTATTGGGGTTCCATAATATAGACTTATGATAGCTAAAGTTTTACAGGTCTTTTTCTGGGTCACATTCTTATAGGGACAAGCCACTAGTGTACCTGAAACTAGTATACACCAGTGCATATAAATTTTCATCCTTTATCTTGGGATAGAGGTATAATATAATCAATTTGACAAATTTGGGCTGGTTCTTTTCCCCTTGGTATCTCTCCTCTTACTATCCAAGGAATATTTCATTCCTTTTCCAACTGAGATATATAACATCCTTTGGCTACTTGTTTTAACAATGAATGAGAGATACCAATACCTCGGTCTTGTGCCCACTGGTGTGTAGCGTGAGCCTCTAAATGACTAGTCATTTGATAGATTTTGCTAGTACAAGATCATCAACTGGTGTCAGAGTAGGAACAATATATTGAAGAACAAACTTTGCTAGTCAATCAAAGTATGCATTATACTCACATTCTGGCATGGTGAGGGCCATGTGAGCATCTATATGAAAAACTGACAAATTAGTAACCAAAGACATACCCCGTATGTCTTCCTATAATTCTTTGCCCCAGAATTATTTGCCCTGAGTTTCCCAATTTTGATTTTTCCACAGGGGCATCCATGTAGCTAACCCATTAGCTACTGCCCATGAATCAGTAAGTATATGACACTGTCTTTCTTGTTCTGTTTTGATCATTTGATGTTCTGCTATAAGTTTAGAACATTGAATATTTCCATCTATCCCAGAACTTTCCAAATCCCACCTAGTTCATGGGTTATAGGCTGCCACTTTCCAATGTCTTTTGTGGCCTGAATATTTTGCTGTCCCATCAGTAAACCATGAATGTCCCTTTTATTCTTCAGTTAATCCATCATATCCTTCATTCCATTTTAGAAAGTAATGTAACAACTACTGCTTTGGTTCAGAGGGTGTATCATTTCCCTCAGTATCTATGTTTGGTATAAATTCATGCAAATCAGACACTCCACTTTTCCTGGTTTAGCTCTATTTTGAATATACTATGTCCATTTAATTGTGATAGTTTACCATCTATGCCCAATTCTATGAGAAGGTAGGGTACTCATTACCCAGGTCACAATTGGAATTCTAGGCCTTAGTATTACCTCATGACCTAAAGTCAGCTGTTCAGTCTCTACCAAAGCCCAATATGCAGCTAACTGCTTTTCAAAAGGGGTATATTGAGCTCCAGAAGAAGGGAGTTTCCTAGACCAAAATCCTAAGGGTACATTTTGTTGTTTTTGCCATAAACTTCAGTTTGCATATTCATCCTGTACAGTCACTTGTAATTCTACTGGGACACTTTGCACAGGCCATAAATCTCGGGCCACTTGAATAGCAGCCTTAGCTTCATCAAAAGCGTTACTCTGCTGAAGTCCCCAAACAAATTCATATTTTTCCTAGCAATTTTATATAAGGGTTTCAAAATTTTTCCAAATGTGGTATGTGATGTCGCCAATATTCAAATAATCCTAGAAACGTTTGGGTCTCTTTTCTATTGGTGGGGATAGAAAAATTTTTTGTCGGGTTTGTGGGAGAATCTGTCACAGTTCCTGATTCCATTGTATATCCCAAAACTTTGTAGTTTGAGTTGGCCCTTGTATCTTTACAGAGTTAATCTCCCACCCTTTGCTTTTCATATGCTCAATTAAAAGTGTCAAACTGTTCTTCACTTCTTCTACAATTGCTCCTTGTAACATAATATCACCTACGTAGTGGGTAAGCTGTCCACCAGGTAGGTCTAATTTACCCAAATGTTCAGCCACAATCCTATGACAAATCGTGGAGCTATGCAAATATCCTTGTGGCAAGAGTGTAAAAATATATTGTTGGCCCTGCCAAGTGAAAGCAAATTGGTCTCATTGCTTAGAATCTAGAGGGATAGTAAAGAAAGCATTGGCTAAATCAGTAACTGTGTATCAAGTCCCATCATATTTCTAGATCTTTTCTATTAAGAAAATGGAATATTTGAGGACTGAATGATTCCCAACTCAGATATTCTTCACGAGGAACCAAGCCAACGCATTCCCTCATCAGGTTGCCATTGTTTGGTAATGGAAAATACACTACTTTAAAGGAATATTACCTGCCATGGGTGAGGAACCCAACCTTTTCCTTCCAACACTGATCCTTCTTCTGATTTCATCAGGAACATTTCATGGAGGGTCCAAGCTACAGCATAGACACCATTGTATATGGTGTAACTCAGTCTGACATGGTCATGTCAAAGTAAAGCAAAGGCAGAGTCTCCAAGGAAGCGTTTAGTGAACATTTTTCTTCTTTTAGTTTTTCAGGTTCTTCTGTACATTTGAATGTTGAGTGCCAGAAGTCTTTCAATACAACGTCCTCTGAGTACTTAGCAGGGCTCACTGTCCTGAGAAAAGGCTTAAAACCAGGAACATCACTTGTTAGGTGTGAAAATGTAAGTGCCCCATGGAAATCATAACCATCAATATATTGGGGTCTCATGGTAATGTCAAAGTGAGAGGTGGTCACCCATACCTTCCAAAACTGGTTAAAAGAAAATAATGAATATCTCAAGATCATTAATGAGTCTGTGTCACCATGAATGAAAATCACTCTGGATACTGATGACATGATTCTCTGTGTGAGTATTGCCTCTGATTCTGTGTATCTTCTCCCACTGACAGGAATCTTCTCTGTGAAGGACACACAGATACCATTATTTGCCATCTCTGATGTCAGTTCCTGAAGGAATTCCTCACCTCTTAGATCATCCACAGTCACCAGAGCTACCCATGTCCATTTAAAGTGAATCATTAATCTGACCATACCTTTGTGTAGAGAAGAATCCTTCAGGGCCATCTGGTAAAGAGAAGGAAACTGAACCTTGTTACTCAGAACAGGATCAAATGGCCCAAAGGTGACCTGGATATGAAAGAAATATGGGAAAATCTGAGATCTAAGAATATGGTCTTGACAAATGTGAAAATGCGAGGTTGAAACCAATCAACTCAATTTCAGATTTAATATTTTAATTAGGTGAGAATTTGTCTCAGCTAATTAAAGACCTTGGACTAAGTGTGAGGTATCTTTGAGGTCACTGAGTGAAATAGAATAAAGCTGAACAGGAAATTGATTTCAATAGCCCGGAAAATGTGATCATGTCTCCGGAAATTGGAAGCTGTCAAGATAGTTGAAAGGGAAAAGTAATTTCATATATTGCAGTGGGTGACTTTTCAGTACTTCTATAAGATTCAAAGCCAGGAATGAGACAATAAAACATGGAAAAGAAGAGGGAAATCAAGGTGAGTCACGAACTCCATAAGAGTCTCTGACTAGAAGACTCAGGCTGTGGGAAAACCCAAGAAAATCTTTGCTCTTTTTTTCTCCTTCTTCTCCAGATACCTGAATATCTAGACACCCTATAATATAATCTGTTGTTTCATTACCCAAATATTTCCAGTATGTTCAATTTTTTCTCAAGCACAAAGGGACCAGGAATTCATTAGAGACAAATACAAATGTAACGTTAGACAATTTACTTTAAACATTAGATCTTTTTTGTTACTGGGGACTTCTCATGATTGTAATTGAATTCATTACAATCCTCTTAAGTAAACTCCTTAAAACTCAAGAAGAAGGAACCACATGGTCACTTAAATGAGCTAATTACTTTAATGGTGTAAAAAGTGTGTAAAAGTATCCACTCTTATATGGCCTCCTTTGTTAGAAGAAAAGCTTTGGATTTCATGATACACTTCACTATCAAAAACATTTTATTTCCCCCAAAGGTTTATATTTACCCAATTCTCTGGGTCATCTGAACAACAACTGTTGGAGGAAGAAAGAAATGTCTGATTCTTCTATTTTGTCTGCTTAATATCATGTGCAGTCCCTCTGCTGCCCAAAGGCATTGGAACATATTCTTTCTTTTTGCTTCTACAATGCTAGATTACCAGACTAAAACTGATATATCTTACTTGTATTGGGAATCACATTTGTGCGAAAAAATAAGACAAATCTGAAGAGCATATGCATATGTTTTGCGTGTATTTTCATGAGAACAGGAGGCTAATTAACACACGTGTAAATTTGCAGTGTTTAAGTATTGTAGGCAAAGCTAGCAAATATGGTGATTTTCTCATTGAAGATGAAATATGCATTTTTGCTTATTAATACATTTGGAAAAAAATCTATATGCAAAAATCTGAGATGCATGCAAATGCCATCACTGTGAATCTTAAAATTTTAGCTTAAACATTCTTGTTTAGAGGTAGTATGCTTAAACACAAAATTAATGTCAGCTTATTAAGAAATCCATGGCTACCTGGGCTACCATTAAAATGCACAGTCAGGTCAAAAGTTTACTACTGTTCAACAATTGACTCACAGAGTGTTTGATACTTATTGAACTTGATAAATGAAATTTTTGAATCAAGCAAAACTAAATCAAGTTAACCATATAAACAGATTACATACATATATATGTATATATACATACAGATCTATATGTTTGTGTGTATGCATATGTGTGTGTACGGAGACACACATACATATAACATGCATGTGTGTATGTATATGTACATATGTATGCATGTATGTTAGTCTGTCTCTGTGTGTGCAATCTCTTCATAAATTTTTCTACCTGAGGTCTTGGTACAATTGCGACTGAACTCATCATAATTTATGTAAATAAATTCTCTAAAACTGAAAGAGAAGGAATCACATGGATATTAGGTACGTTTTATTGCCTTTCAGGCTAAACATGCCAATTATTTTGAGAAAATCTTATAAATGAATTCTAGGAAACTACAAACTATTTTACCCGGAATAAAAATGGTGGATTTCAGGATACATTCACTGTCATAGGAAGGATTTTAATTTCCCCAAACCTCCAAATTTATCCTTCTTTCTGAGACATCTAAGACAACTGTTAATTTGAAGGGAAAGGTATCTAATCCTTCTGTATTTTTGTTTCTATGAGTGTATCTTTATCTTTCTTCCCAAAGGTACCTGAATATGTTGTTACATCTTGTATTATTTCTTAGTGCAGCATTCATTGGCAAGCTAAAATTTTCATCTCTTACTGGTAATGGAAAGGACTTTTTGATACAAAAGCAAAACAAAACTGGATGATATGTGTACATTTTGATGAGACCAAGATTATGATTAATATGCATGTTTGTTTGTCATCTTCAAATATGGTGTTTAATCTGATAGTCCAGTGATTTTCTCACGGAAATTAGGATGTGCTTTATTCAAAGGCACTTAGAAGCAACTCGAATATAGAGATGTGGAATTTACACAAAGGTTGTGACTATAATTCTTCAAATGTTAGTTTACCTACTCATATTCAGAATCTGTATATTTAAACACCAAATATTAAGCCAACTATTTTAAAAATATCTATGAGTAACTGTACAATGACATCTCACATTGACTTTAAAAGTTACTTCCCATTTTCTATACTTTCCATTGTGTTTAACACATTGTGAACTTGAGAAAAGATGTCATTACTATCAGAGGACTCAGCCTCACAACATTTTTTCTAACTTGTCAACAGATGGCATTAAATTCTGAGCATTGTAGATTCCAAGTTGAACACTGGAATTTGTCATGTAAAGACAAGACTACATATTGATTTGCGTATGCATTGTAAGTTAATATATAATCATTTGAACTAGTGCATAGATAGTTCACGCTGATTGTAAAAAGAATGTAGTGATCCCCGAAAGACAGTAAGAATTCACCAGGATAAAATTATATTGAGATAACTTCTGTCTTTAAAATACCATTATATGATTAGTGACATGCAATATACATACTATATATGTATATATGTGTATACATACATGTATATATTTACATGTATGAGTGTATATATGTGTATATTAGTGATTTCATCAAACACTTATAATCTTTTTTTACTATCCATGTTGGAGAAACAATGGAATAATATGAATTCATGTTAGTACCTTTAGGTAATTTCACTCTTGGGTGAACAATCATATTTAATGTCTGGTGACCCTTTGATGGATAAGTCTGGAAGATGATATCTACAGAATTACATGCAGCTTCGTTATTGTCCATATGTTTATTTATTGCTTATATGAAGACAGAGATAAAGAAAGTACTCATGACCACAATGTTATTCATAAACTAGATTTAGTAGCAAAGAAAATTAAAATGAAAGAACTTCAAATCTAGTAGGAAAAAAATGTCTAAAGGGGAAAAAATTAATTAAGGCAGACTAGACTGGGCAGAAGTGGAAAGAAACTGCAATATTTTGTAATTCATGTGGAACACCCTTTGACGTTTTTATTTGAGAACAACGTTCTAAAATAAAGATACAAAAGATATTTTAGACATATGCAGGCTGGAGTGCAACCCAGCACAGGCACAGAGCAGAATGCAGCCCAGCACAACCACAGAATGCAACCCAGCACAGGCATGGAGAGGAGCACAGTCCAACGTGGGCCACACTGTGGCAATGACAGGACTGGAGCAGGCTTCAAGGTGCCACGCCACTGAAAGCAGCTGTGGGTCCCAGATTGCTCAACTCACAAACGCCAAAGGGAGCTTCAAAGAAAGGAATGCAGAGGTCTAACCCTGACCTCAGGCAACAGAAGCTTCCATTGTTGGAGCCCTGACCTAAAGCCTATGGGTTAACTGAGCAGCTGATCCGAATCTCAGCCCTGAGTGGGGGTTTGGGATGAGGAAGAGTGCTGCCTGACGTGGTGGAGTTGGTAGAGGCTCTGGAGAGGGAATTCTGTAAACAGACCAGAGCACAGACCAGAAGAGGAATAAACTCCTCTTACTTGATTGTGCCACCTTGGAGGAACTGAGAACTTACAGGTCCTCAGAGGATACCCTCCTTTTGACAAAGAACTCAAAAGTCAAGTAACTGGCTGGGAAAATGCCCCCAAAAGGGAAAAATAATAAGACAATAGAAAGTTCTTTCTTGGTGAACAGGTATTTTCTTCCATCCTTTTGGACCAGGAGGAAAAATTTACGTGTTCAGAGGAAGACCTAAAAGTCAAGAATTCTGCATACAAAACTCCAAAATAAATATGCAATGGTCTCAAGCCATGGAAGAATTGAAAAAGAATTTTTTGAAATTAAATAAGAGAGGTGGAGAAAAATTGGGAAGAGAAATGAGAGCAATGCAAGAAAATCATGAAAACAAATCAACAGCCTGCTAAAGGAGACCCAAAAACATGCCGAAGAAATGAACACCTTTAAAAATAGGCTAACTCAGGCCCAAAAAGTCAATGAGAAGAAGAATGCTTTAAAAAGCAGAATTAGTCAAATGGAAAAGGAGATTCAAAAGCTCACTGAAGAAGATGGCTCTTTAAAAATTAGAATGGAGCAGATGGAAGCTAAAAACTTTACGAGAAACCAAGAAATTACAAAACAAAACCAAAAGAATGAAAAAAATAGAAGACATCGTGAAATATCTGATTGGAAAAACAACTGACCTGGAAAGCAGATCCAGGAGAGACAATTCAAAAATCATGGGACTACCTGAAAGCCATGATCAAAAAAGAAGTATAGATAGCATCTTTTATGAAATTATCAAGGAAAACTGCCCTGATGTTCTAGAATCAGAGGTTAAAATAAATATTGAAAGAATTCACTGATCACTTTCTAAAAGATAACTGAAAAGAAAACCTCCTAGGAATATTGTAGCCCAATTCCAAAGTTCCCAGGTTAAGGAGAAAATATTGCAAGTAGCCAGAAAGAAACAATTCATGTATTGTGGAAATATAATCAGGATAACACAGTATCTGGCAGCTTCTACATTCAGGGATTGAAGGGCTTGTAATATGATATTCCAGAAGTCAAAGAAACTAGGACTAGAATCAAGAATCACCTACACAGCAAAACTGAGTATAATACTTCAGGGGAAAAAATGGTCTTTCAATGAAATCTAGGACTTTCAAGTATTCTTGATGAAAAGACCAGAGCTGAAAAGAAAATTTGACTTTCAAACACAAGAATGAAGAGAAGCATGAAAAGGTAAACAGCAAAGAGAAGTCATAAGGGACTTACTAAAGTTGAACTGTTTACATTCCTACATGGAAAGACAATATTTGTAACTCTTGAAACTTTTCAGTATCTGGGTAGTTGGTGGGATTACACACACACGCACGCACACACACACACACACAGCACAGAGTGAGTTGAATATGGGATCATATATTAAAAAAAGGAAATTAAGCAGTGAGAGAAATATATTGGGAGGAGAAAGGGAGAAATGGAATGGGGCAAATTATACCTCATAAAAGAGGCAAGCAAAAGACTTTTCAGTGGAGGGAAAAAGAGGGGAGGTGAGAGAGAAACATGAAGCTTACTCTCATCACATTCGACTAAGGGAAGGAATAAAATGCACACTCATATTGGTATAAAAATCTATCTTACAATACAGGAAAGTGGTGGATAAGGGGATAAGCAGCGTGGGGGGCATGATGGAGGGGAGGGCAGTGGGAGGAGGGAGCAATTTGAGGTCAACACTCTTGGGGAGGGACAGGATCCAAAGAGAGAACAGAAGCAATTGGGGGCAGGATAGGATGGAGGGAAATATAGTTAGTCTTATACAACATGACTATTATGGAAGTCAGTTGCAAACCTACAGAGATATGGCCTATGTCGAATTGCTTGCTTCCCAAAGGGAATGGGTGGGGAGGGAGGGATGAAGAGAAGTTGGAACTCAAAGTTTTATGAACAACTGTCAAGTATTTTTCTTACTACTAGGAAATGAGAAATACAGGTAATGGGGTATAGAAAGTTATCTGGCCCTACAGGACAAAAAAGAAGATGGGGACAAGGGAAGGGAGGGATGATAGAAGAGAGAGCAGATTGGTGATAGGGGCAATTAGAATGCTTGGTGTTTTGGGGAGGGAGAGAAGAGAAATGGGGAGAAAATTTGGAACTCAAAATTTTGTGAAAATGAATGTTAAAAGTTAAATGAATTAATTTAAAAAAAGAAAAGGAAATATCAAATTTCTCTCATAAAAAAGGCAAGATAAAGCTTTTTCAACAGAGGGGAAAAGGGGAAGGTGAGAAGCAAAAAGTGAAGCTTACTCTCGTCACATTTGGCTTAAAGAAAGAATAGCATGCACACTCAATTTGGTATGAAAATCTGTCTTACACTACAGGAGAGTAGGGGAGAAAGGGATAAGTGGGCTGTGGGGGGGATGATAGAAGGGAGGGCAAATGAGAGGAGGAGGGTAATTAGAAGTAAGCACTTTTGGGGAGGGATAAGGTCAAAGGAGAGAATAGAGTAAGTGGGAGTCAGGATAGGATGGAGGGAAATATAGGTAGTCTTTTACAATATGACTACTATGGAAGTCTTTAGCAAAACCATACATATACAGCCTATATTGAATTACTTGCCTTCTCAGTAGGGAAGGGTGGGGAGGGAGGAAGGGAAAGAAGTTGGAACTCAAAATTTTAGGAACGAATGTTGAGAATTGTTTTTGCATGTGACTAAGAAATAAGAAATACAGGTAATTAGGTATAAAAATCTACCTTGTCCTAGAAGAAAAGAGAGAAATTAGGGATAAGGGAATGGAGGGTATAAGGGAGGGTATATTGGGGGAAGGGGTAATCAGAATGCATAGTGTTTTGGGTGGCAGGAGGGAATAAATAGAGAGAAACTGTGGAACTCAAAATTTTGTGGAAATGAGTGTTGAAAACTAAAAATAAGTAAATAAATTGGGAAAAAATAAAAGGTATTTTAATCCAGTTCCTCCAGATCACTACGAAATTGAATTTAGGAATTTCATTGGTGTGTGTCTGAGTGGCTGTCTGGTATAACAGATAGAGATCTGACCTTGGTGTCAGAGAAACCTTCAATAAAGGCCTGCTTCTGACATATACTCACTATGTGACTCTGAGTGAGCCACTTAATCTCTCAATGATACAGTAGACTCTCTAGAACTTTAAACTGAATATCCATTGCCTGACTTCATTGGTAGAAGTTTCTACCCATTGGACACTATCTATAACTTTGGAAGACCTAGTACAGCCTCACAAAACACCTCAACTCTGTGCCTACACTATAAGTTTTGGGCCCAGACAACACATTTTCGAGAGAACTCCTCCTACCCGAGGAAACCGCTTAAATCCTAAAATCAAGGCAAGCTACCAATTCAGCTGGGAATTACTAAAGCACTCTGTTCTGTTAAACTGAGTGGACAAAGGTCACTTAAGACTGCTGAAGGATTTAGTTGATGAATTGTTTAACCTTAATTTTACACTCTTCATTATTACCCATCAGATAAATTAAGAATGCCCATTGAGCAGTATCGCCCAAAACAAATGCACTATGGTGTGGGCTGATGGGCCATGCCTAACACTCTATACCCTCCTCTTTTGGTCCTCCATTCAATTCCTTTTCCAGAATGGTAAAGCACCTAACCTCTTTCAGACAACAGAGACCAACAGCTGGTGGATTTTATCTCCAAATGAGATTTGTACTTGCTGTCACACAGACGAGAAACATGATACCCTTAGTCTCTACCTTGTCACCACAGAAATTGCCAAATCTGAAGGAAGACATAAAGGAAACAGAAAACCTAAGCAGAAAACTCAGGCAACCCTGGCCATTGGCCAAATATTTCTGATTATTTTTTGAACGTGCCACAAAATGTCAAGGAATAGATATGCTTTTATTGTCACAGAATGGGACATTTTACTAGAGACTGCAGAAAGAAAAATAATAAAAGTGAGCTTTTGGGAGCATCTAAATAGGAATTTACAGGATAAGAATAAGAGGAGGTGGTAATAAGTGTCTGTCTTATCTGTGTTCTATGTTCATTTATGCTAACATATTTTTCCAGGCATATATTTTGTTACGCACCAATGATGATTCAACCTAGATTGTTTTTCCTGGAGTTTGATTAGTCATAGGGAAAAGATTGTAAAAAGGTTAACTTTCAAAACTCTTCAGAGAAGACATGTTTATATGTTGTCTATATCTTTCCAACATTAGAAATTGAAGAGATGAAAGACAGATAGAAAAGGTACACATTAAAAATTTTATTTAAAAAGCTCCATACTGAAAATTTTAAAGTTATGATTTGAAAGTCTCATGAACAGGTTGATGCATTTTGGAAGTACAAGTAAACTTTTTAAAATTAAAAAAAATATTGAAATTCAGGAAAATTTAGAGAATTATTAAGAAAAAAATTAAGAAAAATTGCAGGAGAAATTGGAGTAAAATTCCTATGCAATTTAAAGAATTCCACAATTCAAAAGTTGGAATGAAATACATTTGCTAAGGCCAATGCAATTTCAAATAGTCATTTTCTCAGTCTAAAGTTTTTGGGTGTCATTCTGTATCATTCTTTTTAACTTTATTGTAGATTAAAGATGTATCTGAAAACTGCATTTAAAATTTATTTTAAATTAAAATACATATTTACTTCGATTAAAATTAGTTTGCATTTATATTCATCTGGAAAATGTTTTAAGGATACCAGGAGAATCAAGGAAAAAAATAAAAGAAGATGATCAAGCCATACCAGATCTCAAACCGTATTTTAAAGTGGCAACAATCAAAATAATATGGTAATATCTAACAAATAGACTGGTGGATCAGTGGAGCAGAGTATATACAAATTGCATTACAGTAAATAACTGTAGTAATCTAGTATATGAGAAACCCACAGATACAAGTTTTCAGTGCAAAAACTCATTATTTGATGAAAATTGCTGGGAAAACTGGAAAATATTGCGGCAGAAACTAGAGAGAGAGCAATATCTTACATGTATTCCACAAAAAAGGTTAAAATGGGTACATGATAGCAGACTCAGCCATAGCCAGAGTGAAGCAGGAATGACCTGAAGAGGAATGAATCAGAAGCAGCCGTCCAGATTCCCAAGACTGTCATGCAGGACAAGAGTTCAGCAGAACTGAGAAAGAAGTGCAGAACCCACAGGAATTTACTCCTGGGGTGATCAGCCCAGAGATTAAATGTTTGAAAAGCACCTTCTTTAACTTCCAGGAGTCAAGAGGGTAGAATAAACTGTAAGTTCTCTCACCCTCACCTTGTTGACCTCAAACACCCAGAGAGTAATGCCCCAGGAAAGGGCGGGAAGACTGAGGGAGACAGTGGTCAAAAAGTAAAACTCTTGAAGAGGGGAAGGGAGAAGGGAGAAATAAAAGCATAAATGGAGGGGGCGGGAATGGATGGAGAAAAAAAGAGACAGTAATCACAACTTTGAATGTGAATGGGATGAACACTCTCACAAAATGGATGTAGATAGTAGAATGCATTAAAAACCATAATCTTACAACATGTTCTTTCCAAGAAACACATTTGAAACAAGGGGATACACACAGGGTAAAGGTAAAAGACTGGAGTAGAATATATTACGCTTCAGGTGATGTAAAAAAAAAAAAAAGCCATGTAGCAATCCTAATCTTGGACAAAGGAAAATCAAAAATAATGTAATGTAAGGAGACAAGGAAAGAAACTGTATCTTGCTAAAAGGCACCATAGACAATGAAATAATATCATTATTAAATATATATATGTGTGTATGTATATATATATATACATATATATATACGTATATATATATATATATATATAACAAGCGGTAGAGCGTCCAAATAGAGGATTAGAGGACAAGTTAAGGAACTAACAGGAAGAAATAGACATCTATACTGGGGGACCTCAACCCTCTCAGAACATGATAAATCTAAACTCAAAATAAACAAGAAAGAAGTTAACAAGGTGAATAGAATTCTGGATAAGGTAGATGTGACAGATCTTTGGAGAAAACTGAATGGAGATAGAAAGGAATATACCTTTTTTCTCAGCAGTACATGGCACATACCCAGAATTGACCATGTCCTAGGGCATAAAAACCTCACAATCCAGTGCAGAAAGTCAGAGACAGACAACGTATCCTTTTTTTCAGATAAGGAAACAATAAAAATTATATATAATAAAGTCAATGGAAGGATAGACCAAAAATTAATTGGAAACTTAATAATCTGATCCTAAACAATGAGTGGGTCAAAAACAAATCATAGAAACAATCAACAACTTCATTAAAGTGAATTACAATAATGAGACAACCTACCATAACCTTATGGAATGCAATGAAAGCAGTTCTTGGGGGAGGTTTTATATCATTGAATGCTTACACAAATAAAATCAAGAAAGAGAAGATTGATGAATTGGATATGCAACTAAAAAAGGTAGAAAAGGAGCAAATTGAAAATTCCTAATTAAATACCAAATAGGAAATACTGAAAAACAAAGGAGTGATTAATAAAATTGAAATTTAGAAAACTATTGAACTAATAAATGAAACTAAGAGTTGGTTGTATAAAAAAACAATAAAATGATACACATTTAGTCAATCTGATTTAAAAAGATACCAAATTATAGACCAATTCCTCTAATGAATATATATGAAAAAAGTTGAAACAGATATTAGCAAAAACATTACAGAAACCTATGACAAGAATAATACACTATATTCTGGCAGAATTTATACCAGGAATGGAAGGTTGGTTCAATATTAGGAAAACTATCAGTGTTATTCATCATATCAACAACAAAACTAACGTAAACATATTATGATGTCAATAGATGCAGAAAAAGTTTTTGACAAAATACAAGACCTATTCCTTTTGAAAACATTGGAGAGCATAGTTATAAATGGAGTCTTTCTTAAAATAATATGTTCTACCTACCTAAAACCATTAGTAAGCATCATATGTAATGGGGAGAAGCTAGATGAATATTCAATAAGATCGGGATGAAAAAGGAATATCCACTATCACCACTGTTATTCAACATGGTACTATATAGCAATAAGGGAAGGAAAAGAAATAGAAGGAATTATAACAGACAAAGAAGAAATTAAGCTAGCATTCTTCGCAGACGATATGATGATATACTTAGAGATTCCTATAGAATCAAATAAAAAAATCTACTTGAAATAACAAACAATTTTGGCAAAGTTGCAGGATACAAAATAGATCCACATAAATCATCTGCATTTCTACATGTTATTAGCAGAGCCCAAGAGCAAGAGAAAGAGGATTTCCATTTGAAGTTATGATGGACCCTTTAAAATAGTTGACAGTCTACCTGCCAAAGCAAACCCAAGAACTGTATGAACACAATTACAAAACACTTTTTGCATAAATAAACTCAGATCTAAATAACTGGAAAAACGTCAGTTGATCGTGGGTAGGCTGAGCTAATATAATAAAAATGACAGTTCTACCTAAATTAAATTACTTATTGAGTGCTATACAAATCAACTACCAAAAATTACTTTCTAAAGTTAGAAAAAATAATATCAAAATTCAGCTGGAAGAACAAAAAGTGCAGAATATCAAGAGAATTAGTGAAAAGTAATGCTGGGGAAGATGGCCTAGCCATAACAGATATCAATTGTATTATAAAGCAATAATCATCAAAACTACTTATTACTGGCTAAGAAACAGAGGGGTAGATCAGTGGAATAGGTTATGTGCACAAGACACAGTAGTCAATGATTATAAGTCTACTGTCTGATAAACCCAGTACCCCAGCTTCTGGGATAAGAACTCACTGTTTGACAAAAACTGCTGGGAAAACTGGAAAATATTGTAGCAGAAAGTGGCCATAGACCAATGACTGACATCACATACAATAATAAAATCCAAGTGGGTACACAATTTGGGTATAAAGGCTGATACTGTAAACAAATTAGGAGAACAAGGAATATTTCATTTTATAGATTTATGGAGCATGGGGGAATTTTCAGGCAAAGCATAATTTCTATTCATTCACATTACCACCTTCTCTGAAGTTTATAGTCTCTGAGAGTTTAGAGTACTGAGAGGTAAAGGGACTTGACCGGAATCACACAGTCACTATGTGGCAGATGTAGCTTTTTAAGCTTCAGTCTCTTGTTTCTGCTTCCTCTCAAAGATGTCATGAAGCCTTAGAAGGTTTCAGAGTCAATATTACCAACCTGTGGATACCTGTAGAGTTCGAGCAGGGCCCCCATCTGGACAGACAGAGCTGATGTGGCTCCTCCAATGACAGCTACAGACTTGTCCAGCTCCCAGCAGCTATAATTAGGGATGAGCTGGCCCCTCCCTGACAGCCACTTCAGGGAGCTTTCCAAGGTCTTCTCATCACTGTGGTAAGTGTTGTAGAGGTGGAATCCCAGGGAAAGATTGGGTAACAGGTAATGATCCCTGTTGATCTCCTCTACAGCAAACATTAGGGTCAAGGCTTGTTGGTAATTTTTGTATAACCACCTAAAGCAGAGAACATCAGAATCCGTTAACAAAGCCTATGAAAAAAAGAATTCATTTAAGGAATGCGGTTGTTCTAACCACATGAGGATTAAACATAAGCCTGGTAGCTCATTTTCAGTGTATTAATAACAGCCTTTCTTGTTCCTTTACTGCTTCTCTCTTGTGATTCCTCAAATGTTGAGAATTATTTACTTTCAGCTCCTAGTATGTATCTGCCTGCCAGATTCATTCACTCACTGAATCATGCACTTCTTATTTCATTCATTCAACAAATGTATAATGAACACCCACCATTTCAGAATCACAGAGTTTGAGATTCTGAAAACAACCCATAAGTAATCTAATCTAATATTTTCTCACAAGTCTCTCCACTATAACATTTCCTGTAAGAAGTATAGTAGTTTCCCTGAGAGACAAATGAAGGGACTTGAGAAGTTTAAAAAAATAAAAATAATCCTCAGTCTTCTGTCAAAAATTATACTAGAAGTGGTTGCCAAAAGCTATGTTCCCTTCTACACTCTGTGTTCGGATGCCAACTCACAATTTCCCCTGACCTCACTCAGCTTTAGCCAACACCAGTCGTGAACCTTCACCTACATTCCAGGTATGAGATCTCTTGATTGCTCTTCCCAAGACTTATTCTTTTTGTCCCTGATAATACCCTTATATAACCCTACCCCTTCTTTACCTCCTCATAAAAATAACTCTATCCAAGACCTCAGAAGATTGAAGTTTGCCACCCCTCCTTTTTCATCCTGTATCTTTGTGGGAATTTCCTTGATCTCTCCAAAAATGCTCCTTCCTATCATTTCTCTATTTCTGCTTCCTCTTCATCATGCCCAGTACTGTACCTTTCAGCCATGCCACTTCTTGTAGAGTGCTCTTCTTGGAAGTATGTGTGACTAAAGATTCAGTATCTGCACCTCTTTTCTATTTTCTGACTTAGGGGAAATAGAGAACAAGGGAAGAATTAGGAACCTGGTGCCTCAGTGCCACTGGGCCCCCATCTTTTCTCTTGACTCTACGCAAGGATATTGAGAGAGCAAGGACATTGCTGTCTTTCCTGGGTGGTATTCTGGATATTCCCATCCCTGTGTTAGGATAATACTGGAGAAGGTTATGTTCCCGTAACTTATCCAAACATCTGTCCACAGAATGCCTAGGATACAGGCAATGGAAGAATGATAGGCCCACAAACCTGTAATAAGAGGCAATGGGGAATATTTGACCTGTGACTAGTAAAGAGAGAGTTAGGGATGCTGAGCATGGGCGGGAGGGAGCACCTTCCAAATAGAAGACTTCATGAAATACATCATAACCCTGGAAGGATAGGGATTTTCATGGGTGACAATGAGGGTCTTTAGGAGAGAGAAATCAGTGACCAAGGGCCAAAAACATGTTTGAGGGATACAAAGCATTCCAAATTTGTACCCACAGAATCTGCTAGCAGGTGTTGTCTAAGTGAATTAGAGTCAAGACTTGAAGGGTTCACTCTGCCCAATCATCTCTCCTCACATTTTTTCTTTTATGGTAGGGATTGAGTAAAGGCAAAACCTTAAAAAATAGAAAATTAGTATCAAGAATTTAATCAACCAGCCTCAAATTCATACTCAACGAGATCTCATATTCCTGTCAATATAATGCAGAATGTTTACAATCCAGAAATCTTTCTCCAGCAACTCTCAGACCTGGATTCCAGAAGGTGGCAGGCAAACACAAGGGGATCTTCAGACCTTCTCATTTACTCTCTTTTACAGCTAAACTGACTATCCCTGTATAAACTACCTGTTTTCGGAGCATTTGAAACCCTCTGGCCATTCTTTCTTCATTCATACTGACTATAATTAAATAAAGGAAAAAAAGAACCCCATTCTCCTGTCAATGTGAACAAATTCTGTTCTCAAGGGAAAAAAAAGTGTGACAAAGGCTACTTAGAGACAAAAAAAGAATATTTGGTTCACAATGGTCTTTTGGCCCAATGTTACACATAGGATGAGAGTATGTTTACCTACCTGCTGTCAATTATCATCCACTCTGTCTAGGTGGTGAACAATCATAGAATAAAAAATGAATTGAGAGTATCTTAAATATTCAAGAAATATAAGCAAGCATTTAAATATTTCATTATTTTAGAGCAATGACATTAAAAATATGAAGGAGGGAAAAGAAAGGCTCTAATGGATTGTGAAATGCAGAAAAAACTCAAAGCAACAGTGATGCAGAGACACAGAGATATGCAAAAGAGGTCAAAATTGTCATCTTTCATTTCCCATTCTTCTTCTCCCAAAACCGTTGCTTCAAATCCCTTGTCAAGCCTATGACTTGCAGAGGCCACACAGTGAAATTGGGCAGGGATATGACTGGAAGCAGTGTGTGTGTGTGTGTGTGTGTGTGTGTGTGTGTGTGTGTGTGCGCGCGCGCGCGCGCGCGTGTGTTTAAGTCTAAATCCTATTTCTATAGCAAAGATAGCAATTTATATTTGACATTTCATTGCTAGAGACTGGGTTCTTATATTTACTAGAGTTGTTCATAACATGACCACAGTCAAGACAAAATCCCAGACATCTTCACTACCTCAAAATCACTGACAGAAGAGAAAGACATGCAGACAGAGATGTAAATACAGACACAGAGACAGACACAAAGACAGAAGACAGACAGAAAGAATCCTTTCCCTCCTTAGCTTTAAAGAAAAATCAGAAGAATGGAAACTAACCATGAGCAACGAAATGCACAGAAGAGAGGATAAAAGAAACCCTTGGATCAGCAGGCAAGGGCCCACCTTCCTGCCTGAATTTTCCATAAAATCTTCTGTAATCATCGGCCTGGTCAGAGCCACGTACAGGCAAGCACTTACTTATAATCCCGACAGTCCTTGTCAGGTTTACTCCCAAAGAGTCCTGCTCCTGTGACACTGTTCACTTCAACTGAATACAGGGGGAGAAAGGTTCCAATCATAAGGTCCCCATTTCTGACAAGACTGGGGCTGATTTGGGGGAAGCAGCGTGACCTTTCTGTCTTATCCTCAGAGATGGAAAATTTCAGCAGCAGTAGACAAAGCAGCAGATAAATCTTTCTCTGAACAGGAGGCCACATGTCCCTGATAAAGCCCCAAGCCTGTCAGGAGCCAGTGAGCTGCCAGAATTAGAGAAAAATAAACATTTAAGCTTTGGTCTGCTGAGAAAATTTCTGGAGCTGAAATGTGTTCTGGAGCCAATGGTTAGTTCAAGTCCTCCCTCCAGATCTGAGGAAAAGGATATTTGCTCTGCCCATTTCAAGGACAAGAACAGTGATATAAGTGATATAATTGCCAAGGGAGTGATTCCCTGGACCCTCAACAATATTCTGTCTCTCATTAATCTTGTGGTTAGTCACTGACAATGATCTTCACAGGGACATGAAAGTCCAAGAGGAGTTCTGGGGATCATTCATGCCTCAGGTGGTTCCAGCTGCGTCCCTGAATCCAAGGCAAAAACAGAAGTGGAAAAACAGGTTTTGGAATCTCTGTCCTTGTTATCGATAGAGACCACTGGACAGCAGCCCTTATAGATGGGCTTGCATGTTCCTGTATCACCCAGGGAGTTGCAGAATCCTGGAGTTGGCAGATGTTGCATCAGGGAGAGTTTGTGTGAATAGACAAGATAAACTTTCAGAGAGTGTCACTGGAGGTCATGGCTGTGACCTCCAATGACTTCTAAGCCAGGATTCATCTTATCCTAGGATGAACTCAGAAGTCCAGACTCTCCTGATGCTCAGTATCATAGAGTCACAGAGACTTAGGGGAAAAAATGGGGTGTCATAGAGTACCTATTTCAACTGGTGCCTGAAAAGAATCACCATCTACAATTATCACCTTTCCTGATGCCCTCCCCCCATAACTTTATATCTTGCCTTACTGACTTTCACATTGGGGAGTTTTTTCCAGAATTCTAAGGTCATGGGATTTAGAACCAGAAGGAACCTTATAAATCTAGTTAACCTAACATGTGATGTTAAATATAAGAAATCTAAAGTAAAATGGCTCTCCTACAGTCATCCTGTTAATAAGTAGGTCAATCCACTAATAAGGTTTGCTAGTATTTATATACTGCCCCAAGGCATATAAAGCACTTTACATGTGTTATATCTAATTATATTCTCACAACAATCTATATGATGAGTGCCATTATTATCACCATTTTACTGATGAGGAAACAGATTGGAAAGAGATTCAATTCCTTGACTAGGGTCACATAGTCGCAAAGTATCAGAGGAAAGATTTGAACTCACATCTTCCTGATTTCTCTTCTGACACTATTCATTAAATTATTGTTGCCCTTGGAAAAAAGAACAAGCGTCTCAAAATGGTTCCTCTTCAGAACTAGATCTATCTATGGCTTATGTACTGGTGGAGGAAGGGAAATACAATGTTTAAAATTTATAGCCAAAGTCAAAATAAAGCTACTATTGGTTTACAAAAGTGAAATCTAAAAAGAAAGGAATTGGAAAGGGGTATAATGACTAAGGAGACCTTGAATGCACAGTGGGCCAGGGCCAGGGGAGGTGAGACAGAATGAGAAAAAGATCCAAGCTTATGTTACTACACCATTTGTTACAGCACTATAAATTTCAATGGAAAACACATTACACATACGCTCACACACATGCTCAACTTTAATAGCTAGATGATTCAGGAGATAGAGTGCTAGGCCTAGAATCAGGAAAATCTGAATTAAAATTCAACCTCAGACACTTACTCTGTGTGACCCTGAGCAAGTCACTTAACTATATTACTCTAGTACTGTTTCCAAGAAAACCCCAAATTGAGTCACT
This sequence comes from Notamacropus eugenii, assembly GCF_028372415.1. Taxonomy (NCBI): domain Eukaryota; kingdom Metazoa; phylum Chordata; class Mammalia; order Diprotodontia; family Macropodidae; genus Notamacropus; species Notamacropus eugenii. Next base: position 6,643,929 of record NC_092875.1, on the reverse strand, counting down.
AAGACTCAGATATGACTGAAATGATTGAACAACAAAAACAGTGGGACAGAGCACTGGATTTGGAGTCAGAAAATAGTTGTTCAGTTATGTCTGAGTCTTCATGAACTTAGTTTGGGTTTTCTTGGCAACAGCATTACAGCAGTTTATCATTCCCTTCTGTAATTCATTTTACATATGAGAAAACCGAAGAAAACAGGTTTAAGTGCCTTACTCAAGGTCACAGAGCTAATAAGCATTCAAGGTCAAATTTGAACTCAGGAAGATGAATCTTCCTGACAGGAGACACAGCACTCTGTCAACTGTGCTACCTAGCTGTCCAGAGTCAGGAAGACCTCAGTTTAACTCTATCTTACAGACATTAGCTGTGTGACCATAGGCAAGTCACTTAATTGCTGTTTGCCTCAGTTTCAGCTGAAAAATTGGGACATAAATAGCACCAATCCTTCAGGGTTGCTTGAGGATATATTTGTAAAACCCATAATACAATACCTGGCAAATATTAGGCACTTAATATGGATCTGTTGGTCCTTACCCTCTAAATAAAACTATAAGTCAACAAGTGTCTAATAAGCATCTACTATCAGTCAAATACTATGTCTGGGAGAGAAAAACAAAAATGAAACACCCCTCCCTCTTCAAAGTGAACAGACATGTCTGCAGGTATCTATAAAGCACACTCAAAAAACATGTAAGAGGTCAACTTAGAAAGAGCATCTTGAACAATGGTCATTTAACTCCCACTGAAAGTTTCCAATAATCCGAGTGATTCCACTTTACTCTTTGTACCACTCCAACTGTTAGGTGTTTTATCTTTATGTCATGCAGGAATTGACCTCTACACCATGAAGCCATTGCTCCTGGTTCTACTGTCTAGAACCAAGCAGCACACATTTGATCCTCCCTCTTAAGATATTTGAAGACTCTTACCTTGCCCCCAAAATTTTCTGCTCTTTTATGCTATAGTACTTCAAACCCTTCAAACGACCTGCATGTATCCAGGATTGTAGTTTTTAAGTCTCATGTTGGAGAAAACAAGGGGCTGCAGAAGGATGGCTAATGAAGAGTAAAGAACAGAAGCAACAGAAAATGAGATAGATGAGAAAAGCATAGCTGAGAACCCCGTTATTGACTTTGACTATTGGAATATCTGAAAATTTCAGAAACACCTAAAGAATGAATGTTGTAAAGAAAGAGGAAGAAACAGCTGTACAAACAGGAGTCACACCCAGAGGATCTGAGACATATACAAAGTCAGAGCCTTGGGAGAGATCCATGATCTCATTCTTTATTTGAATATGTTTCATAATTGTAAGGGACAAGGGAAGTCCTATCATCTTAGGTTCAACAAATTATCTCTATTCCTAGGCACGAGAAATAAGCAAATTATTGCTATTTCTAAATTATTATTTGCCAAATGCATTCACTTTTTCTCAATCTTGATACTTTTTGACCTCTCTGAGCCTTTGACACACTAGATCATTTCTTTTTAATACCATACAACATAATGCAACACAATAGAAAACAAAATAACCTTTATTAAGTCCCTGCTAGGTGACAGGTGATGTACTAAGCACTCAAGATACAAAGAAGAAAATGAAACATAGTTGTTGTCTTCAAGAAACTTAATGCCTAAAGGGGAGTACAACAACAAGGGAAGCTAAAAAGTGTGGAAAGGGGAAAAGTACCAGGTGAAGAGGCATCAGAATTGTGTACTGGCATCCAAAGATAACATCGGATGGAAAAATGGAGAGTTCCCTGGGTTTCAGTGCTCTTTTTATATGGAGGTTTTGGCAAGAGTTTTTTGCTATGCCTTCCAGCTCCTCATTTAGAGAGAAAGAGATTACCTAGGGTTCTGATGAGGTGGACATACCAAAGCCTAGGAATGAGTGTCCTGCTGGTGAGCTTTTCCTTGGGACAGGGAAGATAATGGAGGTGTGGAATCCAAACAGGGCAGCTGAGGGCAAATCATACTCTCTCCTTAACGCTGTCCTATCTTTAGTTATTCAAAATGGGTAAGAGTCCTGAGGCTGCTGAAAGATGCTTCATCATCTTCAGGTGAGAAATCAAAATACTCCAAAAGAAAATGTCTTTTGGTTTCTACAACATCTAGGGAAACTTCTCCAGGGATTCCTGTATTCTAAGTGTAGGTACAGATAGAAACTTACTAAATCTCTACAAAACACAGGATAGTGCAAAGGGATAGCCGAGCTCACTTTAATTAGCACAAGCAGCACAGCTTAAAAAGTAATGAAGTAAATAAATAATAATTGTGGGAAACAAAGGAAAGAGTTGTTTCCACAGTACAAAAACTTCCAGCTTTGAGAGGTGATAGTTAAACAGAGTTGTGATCTAGCACAGTCAGATTAAAAGTTAGAAGCTTGTGCACAGGCTTGATCAGCTGTTTGAGGGAAAGCTATCAGAGAGGAGAACATGAAGTCACGTGGCCAATGGATGGTGTGGTGGGAAGTCCAGAATTTAGAACAGTATAAAAGGCTTGCATTGGTCTGAACAAATTGTAGTCTTCCTGTAACCTTACTTGGGAGCTACCTGTTCATTCAGAGGGAATGAACTTAGAAAGCACTCCCTCCTCCTGAAAAGGGGTATGGGGTCTACTTTGGCCAAAGCATTGAATTCCTCTGAACTCTGCTATAACAAAGTTTCCTTGATAACCTTTTGTGTGTCAAACATCTTTCTAAGAACTTGGTGCCAAACATGGGGCCTGACTCGCTGACTTGGGCAGAGTGAGATAAGATAACCAGTGAGAAGAGCACTCCTATAGAACAGTCACTGTAGGTTTAATGTGCCCAGTCAGGCTCACGAGCTTGAACCACGTTTAGGGAGTTCAGAGGAATTGGGGGAGGAACTTGCTGGCTGATCACACAAGTTGATATATCAAACAAAGGTAAAACCAGCCCAGGAACTTGCACTCTGGGTCAGTCTTTTATTGACAGAGTGAAGTTCAGCGCTGCAACCTCTTTGTTGATCAAATCCCTGTCCAGGAGTTTGGCCTTAAGCTGATGAATGACTCGGATACCCCAGAGTCCTGGGAATCTGTGGATTCACTCAATGAGGGGTGAGAAATTTTAGCCCTAAGAGAGGGAGCCCTGAGGAAACACACCTCCAGATAATCCCTTAGAGAATCAGGACAGAGAGGACAAATGAGTGAGCACTATAGGGATAGTGGTACCAGAAGGGGATAAAGAATCCTCTGAGTATTCCTTTGAAAGATTGTTTGAAAGAATGCTAACTTTATTCCTTCCCCTGTCTTCTCCAAAATGAAAGCAGAAAGGAGGGCAGGGAGAGAGAATCTAGATTCTGAGAAGGAAATTGGCTAGAAATCAGTCAGAGAAAATTCCAACTCAGAGTTTTTGACCACTCTAAATTCGAATTTGAAATTGATGTGCACTATATAATGCTTTTTTTAAATGACTTGTCTGTATGTGTTTGTGAAATGTTTCATAAAATTGTAAATGCAGTCAGCCAGCAAGGCGTGACTTCTCTTTATCTTCCCCTTCTTCCATCCATCCCCTTGGAGCAATTTTAGAGGATTGAGTGAGGAGGATGAGAGAGAGAGAGAGAGAGAGAGAGAGAGAGAGAGAGAGAGAGAGAGAGAGAGAGAGAGAGAGAGAGAGAGAGAGAATCAGACAGACAGGCAGGCAGGCAGGCAGAGACAGAGAGAGAGAAAGAGAGAGACAGGAGAGAGAGAGAATATTTATTTTTCTTTGGGGGCTTGGTCTGGTTGCAGGAATGGTGTTAATAGAGAGTTTGAAAAACTTTTTAAAAATCTTTCTTTCTACATTCTAAACTCTGACCAAGTTTTTTAATGTGAAAAGAATGACAAAGGAAGGGAAAATCTTTACCCTTCAGAGAAGGGAGGGGTGGGCCATTTCCTGCCTCACAAAAAGGAGAAGATCTTCTGGAGTGGAAATAAAAGAAAGATCTCAGACAGGCAGCCTGGAGTGAAAAGTTGAGTTTTGATTTAATGAGATCTCAAAGTTAAATCTGTACTTTTTGTTTAAATTAAGTCAAGATATCTGATACCAATGTGTTTAAAATTACAACAACAATAACAAAAAATAACAAGGGTTTTGAAGTGGACATTATTCCCCCACCCCTGGAGCCCCTGGGTTGAGAAATGTCTTTTGAGTTTCTAGGCAGGGTTGGGCCTAGTAGCCACTTTCTGTTGTGCCCCCTTGCCGAGCAGCACCTAGGAACCCCTGTCAAAACTGTTCTGTGAAAAATGTGTGCTATTGGAACCGCAAGACTGTACCGGGAAGTGCCGAGATGCTTAAAAGGTACACACACCTTTGTTCGGGGACTGCCTCCTCTGAGGATAGCCGCCGGCTAATGAAGACGCTCCCAAATTCTCAATTGACTCTTGGCTGTGTTTGTCTCGGTCCGCCCATTTCAGGTTTTTCTGTCTTTTGAAACACTTCACTCAGGGCTTTTCTACCATGGCCTTAAACGTGATTCACTTTAGAATGTCGGTGATTTATTTTAGATGCATGTTAAGTATTAACTCTCTCCAGATTCTGAAAGGATGAAGATGAGGAGGGCAAGTACTCAGGCAGTCTTTTAATCTTTTGAAACTATGGAAGGTTCTGCCTGGGGAAACTAGCAGCTCTCAGCATTAAATTCCTTAGATCTCTGCCTGGTTCAAAGGTCTACTCTTAGAATATTGGCAAGTTCAAGTTAACCTGACGAGAAAAAAGTGTGATTTCAAACTCTTTGTAGAATTTTATATGCTTTTCCTAGTATATAGCCAGAACTTCCCAAGAGAATGGAATGGGAGTAAGGACGTGAAAAATGGAAAGCAGCTTTTTAAAAAAAAAAGGAGACAGGATTTCAGCTCTTTAAGGAAGGAGATAAAAAAGCTATTCAGGGCTGAGAATTGTCACAACGTGATCCTTCAAGAGAATATGTGAAGTTATTGTTATTTGGCACTTATGATTAAGCATGGGCATATGTTAGATAAGACATTAATCTAATGTAATTGGTACATGATCTTTAAATTTGGATATTAAGAAAGAAGTTTTAGCTAAAATTGTTTCTGCTCTGGGACAGAAACAAGATGGCAGAGTGAGAACACGGACTCACCTTAGCTCTACCATAAATTCCTTCAAATACCTCTAAAAAGAGAATCTGAACAAATTTTAGAGTGGCAGAATTCATTAGGAGACAGAGTGTGGAAGATTTCCAGCACAAGACAGACCAGGAGGTCAATGGGAAAAATCTGTTTCATGGGCAGTCTGCAGGAGCACAGACCCCGCCATAGTGGAGCTGAGCAGGAACCGCCAGAGCAGACTAGAGTAGAAGTAGCAGTGAAGATTCTCAAACAGATCATCCCAGGATGAGAGTCTAGAGGAACTGAGTGAGAGAGAAGTGCAGGGCTCCCGGTGATAACAGCAATCACTCCTGGGACTATCAGACCATAGAATAAATATTGGAAAGTCACCTACTTGAACTTCCAGGAGCCACGATGGCAGAGTAAACAGTAAGTACTCTCATTCTCCCCTTGTTGACCTTGAAAAACCTAGAAAATACTTCTACAGGAGAAAGCTTAGAATAGTGAGATCAGCTGAAGGGGGAAACAGTTTTTCAGCTCAAAAGGCTAGGGAGATTGTCAAAGAGAGTTCCTTTTGCTGTGGCTGAAAGGGACCAGTGAAAGACCTGAGCTGGTCCAGACAGCCCCACTTCAGTGAACCAGGAGGAGATACTGAGCCCCAGAGGGTGAAACCCATAAGTGCCAAAATCAGGATGCCAGGCATGCCTTAGCCAAGAGAATTGGGCAGACACCAGTGCAGAAGGTGGTACAAGAGCTACTGAGACTGCCTGTGCTTTAACTCAGGGAAGGAGGAGACCTCCAAGGGCCAGACAATGGCTCTCTCACCCCTCATGCAGTGAACTTCAGGTTAACTCTGGGGAAACTCAGAAAGACCTCACCTGGCCTTGGCCTTGGCACACCAGCCAGCTCAGCACCGTGCAAGCTATAACATTCTAGCTTCTAACTGAAAGAACCAGAGGTCGCAACAAACAAAGCCTCAAGTTCTCAGCACAAGAACCGTGGGACAGAGTCCCCTGTGCCCCAGAAACAGAGATCCACTTCAAAAGGCAGGAAACAAACAATCATTATAAACAAGAAGCAAACGAGAAAAGTGAAGACCATAGAATTGTACTATGAGGAGAAAGACCAAAAGGAGCAGTAAAAGACAGCACTGAGACTGTACTCACAATTGAAACCTCAGAAGGGAATATGAACTGGACTCAAGCATAAAGAGCATTCTTGAAAGAACTCAAGAAGAATTTTAAAAGTTAAATTAGAGAGGTACAAGAAAAAAATGGCCAATGATTTTAAAAATATTTTTTAAAAAAGTATTGACAGAAGAATTAACAAAGAAAAAATGGGTAAACATATAAAGAGACACAAAACCTAATCGGAACAATTGGATAAATGAAAAAGGAAGTACAAAACCTAAATGGAGAAAATAACTCCTTAAAAGGAAAAATTGGACAAGTGGAAAAGGAGAAGCACAAATTAACTGAAGACACCAATCCATTAAAAATTAGAATTGGGCGAGTAGAAGCTAATGACTATGAGACATCAAGAATCAGTCAAACAAAATCTAAAGAATAAAAAAAAAATAGAAGAAAATGTAAATTACTTCATTGGAAAAACAATTGACCTGGAAAATAGGTCCAGGAGACAAAATCTAAGAATTTGCAGTCTACTAGAAATCCATAATGAAGAAAAAGAGCCTGGACAATATCTTCCAATAAATCATCAAGGAAAACTGCTCTGAGGCCCTATATCCACAGTGTAAAATAGTCCTCAAAAAAATCCACCATTCACCTCTTGTAAGAGTTCCTAAATTGAAAATACTGAGGAATATTATAGCCAAATTCCAGAATGATCAAGTTAAGGAAAAAATACTGCAAGTGGTCAGAAAGAAACAATTGAAATATCGAGGAACTACAGTCCAAATCACAAAGGACCTTGCAGCTTCTACGCTAAAAGATCAGGGGGACTCGAATATGATATTCCATAAGGCAAATGAACTTGGAGTACAACCAAGGATCAATTAACCAGCAAAATTGATTTTAATATTTCAGGCAAAGAGAAGGACATTCAGTGAAATAAGGGATTTCCAGATCTTCTTGATGAAAGGGTCAGAATTCAATGTAAAATTTGATCTTCAATACAAGACTCAAGAGAGGCATAAAAAGGTAAACAGGGGAAAAAACCTTGTTATTCAGAATTGGCAAACTGTTTACTTCCCTATATATAAGGATATTTGCTACTCGTGAGAATTTTATATTTATTATGAAATTTAAAAGAGATATACTTAGATAGAGGGAGTGGGTAAAGAGCAAATGAAGTGAGGATAAAAAGTGTGACTAAAAGGTGCAAAGGGATTGTAACGGTAGAAGAGAAAAAGAGGAGGCAGAAAAAGGTAAATTACATCACAGGAAGAGGCACAAAACAATATTATATTATAGGGGAAGAAGGGAGGGAGATGAATATTGTTTGAGATACTCTCATCTGATTTGGTTCAAGGAGGGAACAACATGGTTAAGTATAGAAATCTAAGTTGCCATATTGGCAATAAGAGGGAAAATAAAAAAGAAAATGGAGTTGAGGTAAAAAGGGGTGAGAGAAGTAGTAAGGGTAAAGGAGAATAAAAGAGAGGAGGGTAGTTTGAAGGGAGGCGGTGGGCAAAAAATGAAACTTTATTGTGGAGGGGAATGGAGAAGGGAGAAATTAAAGCATAAATGGGGGGGAATTAAGATGAAGAGAAAGACACAGATACTAATAATAACTGTGAATGTGAATACGATGAATTCTCTCATAAAACAGAGGTAGAGAGCAGAATGGATTAAAAACCATAATCCTATGATGTGTTGTTTACAAAAAACATGTTTGAAACAGGGAGATACATACAGGGTAAAGGTAAAAGATTGGAACTTAATATATTATGCTTTAGCAGATGTAAAAAAAAAAAAAGCAAATGTAGCAATCCTAATCTCAGACAAAGCAAAAGTAGAAATAGATCTAATCAAAAGCGATAAGGAAGGAGACTTATCCTGGTAAAAGGAGCCATAGAAAATAAAGCAACATCATTACTAATCAAATTTGCACCAATTGCTATAGCATCCAAATTATTAGAGGAGAAGTTAAAGGAGTTACAGGAAGAAATAGATAGCAAAACTATGGTAATGGGGGACTTCAACTTCCCACTTTTCTGACCTTGATAAATCTAATATCAAAATAAACAAGAAAGAAATTAAGGAGATGAATAGAATTCTGGATAAAGCAGATATGATAGATCTCTGGAGAAAACTGAATGAGAATAGAAAGGAACATACTTTTATCTCAGCAATACATGGAACATAGACAAAAATTGACCATATGCTAGGGCTTATAGATCTCTAAATCCAGTGCAGAAAGGCAGAGATAGTAAATGCATCCTTTTAAGATCATAATGCAAAAAAATTATATGTAATAAGGGGCCATGGAAAGATAGAAGAAAAAGTAATCAGAAACTAAATAGAAGAAAAAGTAATCAGAAACTAATCCCACAGAATGAGTGGGTCAAACAATAAATCATAAAAACAATTTATACCTTCATTCAAGGTAATGACAATAATGTGACAAACTATCAAAACTTTATGGGATGCTACAAAAGCAGTTCCTAGGTGGAGTTTTATATCGTTGAATGCTTATATGAATAAATTAGAGAAAGAGGAGATCAATGAATTGGGGATGCAGTCAAATAAACTAGAAAAAGAACAAATTGAAAATGCCCAAGTAAGTACCAAATTAGAAATACAGAAAACAAAAGGAGAGATTAGTAAAATTGAAATTAAGAAAACTATTGATCTAATAAATAAAACTGAGTTGATTTTATGCAAAAACAATAAAATTAATAAATCTTTGGTCAATTTGTTTAAAAAAAAGAAGAAAACTAATTTATCAATATCAAAAATGAAAAAGATGAAATCACGTCCAAGAAGGAGGAAGTTAAAATGATAATTAGAAAATATTTTTGCCAAATGTACGCCCATAAAGGTGACACTCTAAGTGAATATGTAAAAGATAAATAAATTGCTGAGATTAACAGAAGAGGAACTTAAATACATAAATAGTTCCTTATCAGAAAAAGAGATTGAACAAGGTATCAATGAATTTCCTAGGAAAAAATCTCCATGCCCAGATGGATTTACAAGTGAATTCTATCAAACATTCAAAAAGCAATTAATTCCAATACTATTCAAACTATTTTGGAAAAGTGGTGAAGGAATCCTACCAAATTCTTTTTATGATACAAATGTGGTTCTGATAACTAAGCCAGGACGAGCCCAAACAAAGAAGGAAAATTATAGAGCAATTTTTCTTAATGAATATAGATGCAAAAATTTTAAACATATTAGCAAAAAGATTGCAGCAATTTATCACAAGAATAATACATTATGATCTGGCACAATTTATACCAGAAATGCAGAGCTGGTTCAACATTAGGAAAACTATCAGCATTATTGATCATACCAACAATAAAACAGGAATTATATGATTATTTCAATTGATGCCAAAAAAAAAAAAAAGGTTTTGACAAAATGCGACACTCAGTCCTCTTCAAAACACTGGAGAGCATAGGAATAAGTGGAATCTTCCTTAAAATAATAAGCAGTATCTACCTAAAACTATCCACAAGCCTTATATGCAATGTGGAGAAGCTAGCTTCATTGTCAATAAAATCAGGAGTGAAACAAGGATGTCCATTATCACCACCGTTGCTCCTTTTTTTCCACTATGGATATGTTTATTATAATAATGTAGGATTGCAGGCATGCTTTTTTATTATTATTAAATTACTTTATTTGTTTTCCGTGATCTACAATCACTTCCATATATTGTATATTTTTCCCCTCCAAACCTCTGTTCCCCCCTCCCTTCTCACTCCCTGAGATACCACGTAATCTTATATAGGTTCTACAAATACATTCCTATTAAATACATTTTCACCTTAGTTATGCTGCATAGAAGAATTAAAATGAATGGGAGAAACCATAAAACAAAACAAAACATAATACAAAAGAAAATGGTCTGCTTCACTCTGGAATCCAATTCCATAGTTCTCTGGATGTGGAAGGCGTTTTGCCTCAAAAGTACATTGAAAATTTTTTAAGTCATTGCATTGCAATGAAATCCTAAGTCTACCAGAAAAATTCCCTGCATAGTGTGGTTGTTACTGTTTACCAAGCTCTACTGGTGCTGCTCCTTTCACAGACTACTTCATTCAATCTCTACCTTTGATTTCCTGCCTAACTGGAACTTTTTCCTAGGATTACCTCCGTAGCCTTATTTTAGAATAAATCTCCAATAGAATCCTGCATCTAACAATTTTACCCTGCAGAAAACTTTAGTTCCACTCCAACATAGTAGATAGATATTGATAAAAATATATACATACAGATGCGTATATGCATATGTGTGTACATACATGTATACATAATGTTTATATAACCTCTAGACACCAACCATTGCATCTAGGACAAAAAGAAGTGATTTCAGTTCATCAAAGAAATGAGACAGTAATTTTTCCCCTATAAATTACACTTCTTATTGTGCAGGGGGATCAAAGAAACCATGCCATGGGTACTTAATTTAGTATATTCCTCTGATTTTACTTGGCTTTATATGATCTCACTCTCCGACAGTCAGTTCCTGAGAGTTTTAAGTGACTGTACAAAGAAACAATTGTTGATTACTTTTTTAAATTATCAATTACAATGAGAAGGGAGTTCCATAGGAAAACTTATCTATCTGACTGGATATCTCCCTTTCTGGACATGGGGAACAGTCAAAGAAATAGGTAGCTTTTCCTTTTAGAAGGGTCTTCCTGAATCCAGGACCACAACTCTCACTGAGTACCCCACATGGAACCTAAGAGAGTGTGAGGGGAATGAAATGCACATCTTTAACTGAGAGCTACTGAGGTTTGGGGAAGAAAAATTAAGCTTATTTTCTCCATAAGCTCATTTTCTATGAAACCTCTACTTCAACAGTCACTCCCAAAATTAATTAAATGGCAGTGTAGAAGACCTAAATTCAAAACCAGCAAACATATTGGAAGTGTGACTCTACACAAGTCAGTTGCCTTCTTTAACTGAACTTTGCAAAAGCAGCAAGAACAACAAGAATACCTACCTGAAAGTGTTGGTGGGAGGATAAAATGAAATACTTATCATCCACCTGGCATATATCTAGTATTTATAAATGCATCTTCCCTTGGCTCTTCCTTTAGTAGATCTTTAAGAGGGAAAAAAATCTTGTTGAGAGTGGCGGTTTTGGAAAAGGTCTCAATTATCCTACCTTGAAGGACACTAAGCACATGGAGAAAAAACTAAAAGGATTTTTTTTTTTCTGAAGGAGGTGAGTGGAGGGAAAGTTATTCCATAGCTGAGAAGTCAGCAGTTGATACTGATGTTTATTGGTGTCTGCCCTTGAGCTTTCAAGATTGTTGAAGCATTTAAATGTATGTTATTAGTGCGTATTTTCCTGGTAATTAATTTGATGGTCAGTGTCACTGATCTGTATTTAACTCTGTGGTGGTATAAGGGGAGAGAAAGAGAAAGGGATGGTAGAAAGAGGAAGAGGAGAATTTTGAAGAAAAGTTGATGAATTATTGGATATATTGTTATGGATGTATGTGAAGCAATCAGGGTTAAGTGATTTGCCCAGAATCACACAGTTAATAAGTGTCAAGTGTCTGAGGCTCCATTGACCTCAGGTGCTCCTGACTCCAGGGCTGATGCTTGCTCTATGCGCTGTGCCACCTAGCTTCCCCTGAGTTAATTCGTTAATGAGATAAATCGTTCATTCATACTCATTTATTTAAACTCTCATAACATACTGCTTAATGGACTTGAACCTGGGTTGAGAACTAACATGGTAATGAGCCTTATAACAGGCAGATAAATAGAAGTTTGGTATGATAATTGACTAATGCATGTGAGTCAAAATCCCTACAACCAGGCTACCTATATCAAGCATTATAAGATTTATACCTGATTCTAATGTAAAGGTATTGAAATATTTAACAATTGAAATATCTGGACCCAAAACCCACACTTGCAGTCGTTGTGTTATTTTGACTCACTTTCAGAATCTGGGAACTTTATTTTTATTAAATGCAAACTAACTCTATTGGACTAGAGCTCTTAACCTACAGATGGCAAGGGAGTCAAAAAATTTGTCAGGAGGGGATTACAAGGAACCTTAGCTGGCAGTGGATGCAGGACTTATTGCATTGCCCATAGTGGTATTCAGGTCACAGTCTCGGAGAGGAGGATCTCTAGTACGATATAGTTCCCAGCTACAAGTGAGTGGGGAACCTTATCACAGTTCCAGGGGAGAACACTGGTTCGGATCACTCAGAAACCAGATCAGAGGCCAGATCAGTGACCACACATTTCTACAGATCATACCACCTGAGAAGAACTGAAAATATACAAAAACTCAGAACTGAATCTGAAAGACAAAAATAAAAAACATGGAGGATTGTCAGAGAGTGGCACCTAAATTCTGGGAGCAGAGTCAAATGTTAACGTAAAGTTGAAAGTCAAGAAACAGGATGGGAAAAAAGAAGAACAAAAAAGAACCCTATCATAGAAAGTTATTGTTTTGACAGGGAATATCAAAACACAAACTCAGAAGAGGACAACAATGTCAGAATGACTATATACAAATCTTCAAAAAAAAAAAAGTGTAAAATCATCTCCCCTCCCAGAAAGGAAAAAGGTGCAAGAAATTTATTTTTAAAACACACCAACAACTTGATAAAAGAAGCAAAATACAACAACTTGAAGAAAAAAAAAACAGCCTCAAAAAGACAAGTGAATAAATTGGAAAAGGTATTTTTAAATTACCAAAAATAAGATAAATGAAGAAAATTACTCCTTAAAAAATAGAACTGATCAAATTGGAAAAAAAAAATGGTACAAAATATCACTTCACAAAATAATTTCTTAAAATTAGAACTGAGAAAGTGAAAGGTAATGACCACATTAAACAAGAAATAACAAAACTATGAAAAGAAAAAAATGGAGGAAATATGAAATATGTCATTGGAAAAACAACTGAACTAGAAAATAGATTCTGGAGAGAAAATTTAAGAATTTTTGTGCTACCCGAAAGCTATGACCAAGAAAAAACCATAGTGATTATATTTCAAGACACTGTGAAGAACACCTCCTTAAACTTAGTTCTTCTACCATCTCCTATTTGACTAGAATTTGAAGGAAAAAAAAAAGGATCTTTCAAGAATACGGCTACAAACCATAGTGTAATCAGCATCAACGTCATTAAAAATGTTTGTTATATTTTATTTCAAATTACTTGAAAAATTACTGTTTCAGGGAGGATTTCAGGGCAGCCTTTGAAAGCGTGCTTAAGGG